>NC_059537.1:11055592-11358592 GCF_905220415.1 Colias croceus
ATGGACGATTATTTAAATCTGTTTTCTTATTTAAATAAATTCAAATGTATTCACGATTGTCTCGGGAGCCACATTAATGGCACGCGCAAAGAATAAAAACAAATAAATCAATTCATTGAATTATTGTTAGTGCTATGACACCGCTCGGTGTTTTGATTACTGATAACGAGCACGTAATAAAATTATTTGTTTCTATGGAAAGCTTCCTGGTAGTAGTACCTATACACATTGATAAAAAAACTAGTACTAAACTAGTACTAAAAACTAGTGTTCACACGTGAGAAGTGAAACTTCTTTATGACCTTATTTTTCAAAAAAATAAAACTTTACAGAAATACCTACGTCGAATCACGCGTGGAAGGGATAAGAAAAAGATGGCGCGTAACAGAAAAATGTAACGCGTAACGAAAAAATGTTACACTAAATTTTTAATTTTTTTTCCAACCCCGATAAAGAAGTTTCACTTCAAAATAGTGCCAAAGAAGATTTTTCAAATTTTATTTTAAAGAAAAACATCTTGTTGGGGTCGAGGAACACACGAGACTCGATCAAGCCTGTTTATTACTAACAGGACTTTTTTAAATCCTTACCAGTGGCCACATCCTTCATGTGTATGGTGATCCAATCCGAGCCGCTGGCAGATAGCCCGTACGCGAACGTATTGCCATCCTCCGTGAAACGGCTCCCGGAGAGCGCCACCGTACCGTCTTCAGATAACTTGTTTGGGTCCAGGAACACGCGCGGTTCCCCGTCCAGACTGTCTTGCACGTAGAGGACGCTGAAAACCACATTGTTAGGGGTTATTTGAAGGGTTAAACATTAATATTACGTTCAAACCTTGAAAAATTACTTATTTTATGAAAGGTAACCTGTGGTAAAATTGTTGCAGAGTCGAGAAATAATTATTGATAAAAATTATATGTTTCATGTGTAAAGAAGTTTAGTGCTTCCGATCTTGAGTCAACAGAATAAAATCGGAAGAAAAAAACGAAAATAATATTTCATTTTTCGATTCAGCCACCTGAAATTTCGCCCTAAAACACACTCAATAAAGGGAAAATTTCATGCGTACTTACTTTTGATTTTGTAGACCGCTGTTTTTGAAGAAGAAGTATCTGTCCCCTCTTCTGAAGGGGCAGGAATACTTTGGATAGTTCCATAGTTCTGTCAGCCGCTCGTTTATGTCCTTCTTCACTGGGCACGAGTCCAGGAACGGCCGCGTTATTTTGTTCTCGGCTTCTATGAAAGCCTTTGTTTCCTCCGAGTCTGGATCTTCGAGCCATCGGTAGGGGTCTACTATCTGAGCAAATATCATAGTATTAAACTTATGTGAAAGATATATAACAAAAAGTTAAGTTTTTCCTGTTTTCTCGAGAATTTTCCTTTCCACGGATTCGTATCATGAGAAAAAAAACTCGAATAAGACAAGGTATATTCAATAAGTCTCAAATGAAATTGAAGAAAAATTTTCTCAATCAAAACAACCTTTCACAGGTGAAACAAGAAACTTCCAGAAATGTTTTGCAAACAGCATTAAATTTAATTCACAACGCTTTTCCAATACAATGAGCGCCAAAAGCGTACATACGCAAACGAAGACGTAATTCATACAATATTTCTTATATCATGGAATTAATTCGCTAGTTCTCAAAATATTCGTTTAGTTAATTGTTATGAGGTTGTTGATTTATATAAACCAGTCTTTCTTTTAAATTATAATTTCGCTGGCAAACTTTTTGTCGACAAAAAATAAACAAGTTATGAACTATGATTTTTAGAGGTCAATGAAATCATTCGTTTTAATGCGTTGTATAATTTCCTTTTTTTAAATTTTTTGATGTCTTCGTACTTTGTTGAAAACACCATTATAATAGTACCTATATGATATCTTTCGTCGGTGGTAAAATGACTTTTAATATTTGTATGTATCGTATGTTAGTATTTTCTTCTATTTTTGCATAATAGGTACCGATATCATTTTCAAGAACCCTTATCAGCAACCACGTTGGCCTAGTAGTTTCTGAGTTAGAGTATCCTTCCATAATCCAAATCCTAATAATCATGTTGTATTTTAACAATTGAATAAAGGATTGAGACTTGAGAGTTAGAAGATGTTTTTGATGTTGAATGGTGAAAATTAGTACCTATTTATAACGATTTTTCCTAGGGTTGTATAAACGTACTTATATAAACGCGGCTACGTATCTAGTTTATTATGTAGGTATACGTTAAACGACATTTCAACGAAGCCTGACCGATCGATCTTGACCACATTTTCATAATAGAGAGGTTTAGGTACAAGGTAATATATAGAACGTGGTTGGAGAAACTAGTAATTATATTCGAAACTAGCTTCCGCCCGCGACTCCGTCCGCGCGGATGTCGGTCTTCGCGTGGATGGTTTATTTCTCCATTTTGAGTAGGTACCTCTGACAATACAATCTTATAAATATCTATTGGACCCAATTCCCAAATACGGCTAGGCCTATAATAATATGCAACGTGTGTTCGCGGTTCTACAGAACGTCTATGGACGTCTATGGATAAAACTGAAAAATTAAGATTAATTTTTTTCTACGTATTTTTCCAGGATAAAAAGTATCCTATTTTACGCCCAGGATAATAAGGTATAATTGTACCAAGTTTCATCGAAATCGAACCGCTAGTTTTCACGTGATGCCTTCACATACAGACAGACAGACAGACAGACAGACAGACAGACAGACAGACAGACAAAAATTTTTTTTATCACATATTTGGGTTTGGTATCGATCCAGTAACACCCCCTGCTATTTATTTTTCCAATATTTTCAATGTACAGAATTGACCCTTCTACAGATTTATTATATGTATAGATATTCTATTACTAGTAACAATAGTAGATTAGGTATATTATCTGCAATGAAAATATTGGATAGTACCGTAGTAGGTAGGTACTGTATTCTTTACTTTATTCTATTCTAGTACTCTGTTTATTATTATAGTGGTTAATTTTCTATATTATCGCGATGTAAGTTAGCACTTAACCTACAGTGCCCTTTCCAAAATTACGGAAAGTGATTATTATACTTATTAAACGATAAAAACTCGTGTACCTATATACTCGTACCTATTCTATTTCCCACTGTTTTGTTATTTGTTAAAAATAAATATGGCCCTAAATATGTAGAGCTCAATCTAAAAGCTTTATATGAGATAATATTATTAAAGATAATTCGGTAAATCTACTTTACTGTTTTTATTTAAACTATACGATAGCAATTGATACCAAATGCATTTACAGCATAAAGTAAACAACAGGTAAAAAATACAGAGCAAACAAGAGTGTAATCAAGCAATTAAAAATACGAAACGGAATTGTTTGCCGATAATCAATATTGTTTTTTTGTTCACATCACGTTCAATCACTACACTACTCGGTACCAGTTTAATAAAAATATTGTTGCTTTCGTGATTACGAATTAAAAAAAAACACGACCTCTGAAAAGCGATCAAACGACCTAATGAACCATTGATTTAATAATTGTCTCATTAGTAGAACAGTAATTGATAAAGTACATGTTTAATGTACTAGATCATATTAATGATACACGTTAAACGTGGAGCGAGATAAATTGTAAAACCAACCTTAGTTCCATGATAGTCGTCGACCACGGTCTCATCGCGTCGCACCTCCGGGTAGGCAAAGCTCATGTTCCACGGCGTCGAGGACGATGCGCGAGCGCACTGCAAACACACGGACACTGACACCAGGAGAACATAACTGGACGATCTCATCGTACACACCACACTGACAGTGGCCACCGACTGGCCGGCACGAGCTCCGAACTGAACTTATATTCTAAGCAAAACAATGCTCGAAGAAGCTCTCGTGGGAAAACGTGCTTTTTTTGGCATTCCACGTCTTTTAACTGTCATAATAAAAGCGCGTTATAAATAATAGCGGCCAGTGCTAGTTGCCGATCATTTTATCTACTACTATAACAAGTTCTTTATTAAAATTATTATAGAAAATTGGAATCGATTAAATTTATGACTAACAACTACGATTTCGCTATGCCCAATTAAATAGATGCGACATCACCGAGTTATCACTTGACTTTGATAATGCTATTGGTCTACTTCCAGAAATACATATATGATATTTATTATGTATACGTCATCCATACTAATATACTAATAACATTATAAATGCGAAAGTAACTCTGTCTGTCTGTCTGTTACTCAATCACGCCTTAATTACTGAAGCAATTTGCATGAAATTTGGTATAGAGATATTTTGATACCCGAGAAAAGACATAGGCTACTTTTTACCCCGGGAAATAGGATAGGTTTTATCCCGGCAATCCCACGGGAACGGGAACTATGCGGGTTTTTCTTTGACTGCGCGGGCGAAGCTGCGGGTGGAAAGCTAGATCATTAAGTTATACTTTACACGGTATCTTTCAATTGGAATTACAAAATATTAGAAGCTAGCAAATATGTTTAATTGAATATACCTAATATGATAGTGTTAAAAAAATCACAAAATCAATGATTTTCTTTGACATGCACAACAATATTTTCAAAACTTTTCGTAAAGTTGTACCGTAAAAAGAGTGATCTAGTTATAAAGTATACGTGTGTTTCTAATCTTTATTAAATTAATTTGTTTTAAAAGTTGTATTTTTTTTTATTTGATTGTAATTGCTTGATTACTTGATGATAATCATTATGCAATGCGTACTCTGACCAGAAAATATTTGAATTTACATAAAGATGCAGATGTTGTGCAGCAATCCATTAAATAATAGGACCTTAAGTTTTTATCTTGAATGACTTCGTCTAGTAAATCGTAAGATAATTTTTTGATCCATTATATACCTGCAGAACTTTTAATTTATGTTTTCTTTACATTCTTATGTTGCACATGATCCGGTTTATTAGCAAGTAGAAGAAGTACTATAAATTAAATGCATCGATAAGAATGTAGTGAATTAATTACTAGCATTATTTGCGGTCAATTGTATATTACTTGTACGTCTTAATAAAAATAAACGCTTTTCTACTGATAGAAACGTTGGGTAGGTAAACCTCAATAATATACATAACAGTCCTTCGATATTTTGGCGTGAATGTTCAAAATTTGTAGGAGGAACTAAGCGCAGGGCTTGGAAAAAGGCAATTGTTGGGTGCAAATGCGGCATTCGTAATTTATTCGACGAGTTCGACTAAACACCCACGCGATTGGGCCGCCGCGGCGCGGCGCGGCCGCGCCCGCAACCAGCACTGTGACCATCATTTTTCTTTTTGTCATTGCGTACTCTTGAAGAACCGCCATACTAGTACAAATGACCCAATAATTTCGGTTATTATCTCCCGGCCTATAATAACATTTTATGAAGAAACAAGACAGTGATTCAAAAATAAAGACAACCATGGAAAAAATTAATCTTTTAAATTTTTAAAAGTTATTACTAAAATAATTCACAACTAGAACAATATGCAATATACATTTTTTGGAATTACATATGCATTATGCAACTTTTGATAAAAAAAGTTGAACTCCAAACTAAAATATAGCAATTGAATTTGGGTCATTGAGATAAAAGATGACTTGAGATAAAAATTAAAGAACTATTCAAATAAAAATTGATTCAGCGTTTAGGAGAGAACATTGCTATTTACTAATGTAAATAATATATGAGTATCTATTCTGATTATATTTATATAGTTAATCTAATGTTTGTCATTTATTTTACTTAGGATCTTTTACTGCAAACCTTTATGTTGTTGATATGTTTAGTTCAAACTTTGTTTTCCACTTTAGTTGTGGTTTATATATGATCCCAATTTCTATCTATACATATTTTATAAATAAATCTTCAATAATAATAAATATTAAATCAGCCAATATCCAAAGAAATATATGATAATCTACACTAATATTATAAAGAGGAAAACTTTGTTTGTTTGTTTGATTGTAATGAATAGGCTCATAAACTACTGGACCGATTTTAAAAATTATTTCACCATTCGAAAGCTACATTATCCACGAGTAATATAGGATAGGTGTTATCCCGGAACGGGATTCCACGGGAAGGGAGGGAATGAATTCAATGGGAGGAAATTCCACGGGAACGGGAACTACGCGAATTTTTCTTTGAAACCGCGGGCAGAGCCGCCGGCGGAAAGCTAGTGTCTATATATTAATGTAACATAACACATAACAGACACTTAAGAGCAGTGTACTATCATCCTCAGTGTATAGATAATAGATAGGTATTATATTATGTACTATGATATATTGCCTGATAAGAGAAGATCTATGAACATTTCTGTTAAATAAATTATTCTAATATAACTCATTGTTCTTAGACAATATTAAAGTAACATGGTTTACGAGATAATTTCAAAGTTTAGGAGTAATACAAAGACAAAGTCAACAAAAATTTGAATTTTGCGGTCAATAATTATGATATCTGTCAAATGACACCGAAAGTGCAGTCCTATTAGATCCTGCAGTAAATAATGTGTTAAAATATTATCGAAATCATACCACGTACACGTAATTATACGTGGCTGAAAAGTTTTAAGCGTATAATTGGATACCGCCTTTTTATAAATTTATTTTTAATTCCGTTATGCCAAACACCATATTTGAATAGCAATAATTAATATTAAATACTTACCAATATATTTCCTGTGAAAGAAGCTGCAATTGAATTATTCACGTTAATAAACAATTGACTTTGTTTTATTGTAAAAACTGTGAGATTTGCGGAAAATCTGCGATGATTGGCAAAAAACCGAAGCACCGACATGCAAGCTGACAGCTTTGACATTTCTAATAATGTTGCCATTGCCATATTATTGTGTCATTAGTACTAGGTGCCTTGCACAACTGCTAAACTTTACGAATGAAATGCGATTAAAGATTATCGCTCGATATCACTCAATATTATCTTCTAAGTTTTGTAAATGTATATAATATGTACAATATAATATATTTATAATAATCTATTATATATTATCGTATATTAAAACGGCAACGGTCGTTCACAAGTCCACCCTTTTACTCACAAAATTGACTTATACGAGTAAGAGCGTTTTCACATTGTCCGGTCCGATATCGGATATCGGAAGCCGATAGCCGATATCCGATATCGGACACAATTTGCCCTTTCACATTATCCGATAATATCGTCCCGATATCATGAGTGTTGCCAGAAACTGGAAAAGTAGATATATGGAGAATTAAAAAAAAACAGTGAATGCATTTATGTTACAAAAAATAAACTTTATTTTAAATAAAATAAATAGTAATAAATAAACTATGTTTTTCAAACCGGTTTAATCTGCTGACTGCGGAGTTTGGATTTGTACCCTCTGCAGAGTCAGAATCTAGTTTCAATATTCAATTTCATTGTGAGGCTTGTTTTTTTATATGCTGTTTTTCTTTTTTTAATAATAGAACATGTTGTGTGGTCGTAGTGAATTTTAGAACTTTTTTATATTAAATCATGTACGACTGTTATGTTCTTATACAAATAAAATAAAATAAAATTCAACTCAGTATTAAAGCGACGAAACTGGCAAATATAGGGGGTCCCAAAAAGTAGTGATGAACGGAAGCTGGGAGGTAGAGGACCTAAAGGGCTATCCGAATCACTCCTATGTATGTCATGCGATTTTTCGTATTTTCGGAGTTATGACGTTTTTTTCAATTTTTCACCTATCGCCGAGCACGATGATATTTTCACTCATGGTGACGTCAATTATTGCGCTAGATGCTTGATTTTTTTTATGTGCTAAGCTGAAAGATAAGCCAATTCAGTATGGTAACATTTACTGTCGTCAGACCTTTGAATGGAATAAAAAAAAGAATTAAATGCCAAGAAAGATAAAATTACCCAGTATGTTCACCACTTCAAGGGCCCGTAAAAAAATAAAATCACATAAAAAAAGTTTTCCGTTTTGCTTTTAAAAACTTGCTCTATCTATCAGGTAACTACCCTGAAAATTTCAATTTAATATTCAGAAGGCTTCAATCGAAAAATTGAAATCTAAATGTGGTATTAGATTAGAGAGAGTAGGATTTTATTTTTTTATGGGCCCTTGAAGTTGTGAACATACTGGGTAATTTTATCTTTCTTGGCATTTAATTCTTTTTTTTATTCCATTCGAAGATCTAACGATAGAAAATGTTACCATACTGAATTGGCTTATCTTTCAGCTTAGCACACAAAAAAAATTAAGCATCTAGCGCAATAATTGACGTCACCATGAGTGAAAATATCATCGTACTCGGTGATAGGTGGAAAATTGAAAAAAACGTCATAACTCCGAAAATACGAAAAATCGCATAACATACATGGGGGTGATTCGGATAGCCCTCTAGGTCCTCTACCTCCCAGCTTCCGTTCATCACTACTTTTTGGGACACCCTGTATAAATTCAAATTACATTTACAAATGTAGGTGCTGTTATCTACCACAGAACAGTAAATTATCTACGTAGTACCACAGACTAATAATAATATAGCCATACGAGCCATGACAACCAAAATAGTAAACAAGCCAAACAAGCTCAAAAGTCGCCGCGCGTTCTTGACAAAATGTAAGGTCGCCGCATTCTAATTCTGAAATTTTAGAGAAAACTAAACAAACTTGCCGTATTGTAAATTTTCTTTTCAATAAAAAGGGTTTTATTTAAAAAAATTCAACTGATAGATCGTAGTTGTACATACAGTAAAAATAACTACAAAAAAGAAACCGACTTCAAAAACAGCTGGAAAAGTAAAATAGAAAAAAGATTTGATATTATTAATTACTTAATATTATTTAGATGTGCTATTTATTATACAGGTTTGATATCGGCGCTAAAACAAAGCACTAAATCTGTGACTCAATGACAACAATACAATAAACAGCTTACAGCACAACAGTAGTCCAAGTAGGAGGAGGAGCGAGGCAGAATGAGTAAATAAAGATAAAAGACACTTATATTTCGAAGATACGGTTGAATTTAAGAACGCAATATATTTTTGTTTACTTCAGTTCAGCCAATTGCCGTATATTATAGGACGGTATTAAAATAGCTCCCGTAAAAATAGTATTTTTAATGCCTTTAAATACTTAAATGAATGTTTTCTTAATAAAAAGGTTTAAAGTAAATGAAAGGATTTTTTTTTACATTTAGCGCCTAGAAATGACTGAAAATACACAAACTAGTGCTTTTTTTGCTGTTGGTATACTACCTTTTCGAAAATTGAGTTGGTAACACTGAACATTATCGTCCGATAGTTCACGGGAATATCGGTGTTGGCTCCGATATCCGATATCGGACCGGACAATGTGAAAGACAAGTACCTAAATCATACATTTTACTTAGCCTCCGATATCGGATATCGGCTATCGGCGCCCGATATCCGATATCGGACCGGACGATGTGAAAACGCTCTAAGGCAATTACCTGCCTTTCGTGTACCTAGCCTAATAGATAGGGAGGCGAAGAGGGGAATTTTCTGCAATACTCGAGCGTGGCAGTTTAAGATATGAGAGATACCTTAGACCTAATAGAACAACCTTGTTAACTATTTAGCTCTTTAAGTAGTGACGCGCGCCCAGGATAGACGATCAGATTAGTAAAAAAAAATCGATAGTCTGAAATACTCGAGCGCGTCAGATTAAGATATTGGGGGTTGATTTTAGTGTTTTAAGACTAAATTTAACTAATCTGACGATAAGTCCTTGACGCCGCCAAGTTATAGGGTCGCGAACTTGTAAAAAAAAAAACGTTAATCCGGCATTCTCGAGCGCGATTGTTTTTATTTTTATTTTGAAGAATATAATCTAAAACTTACTAAAAATACAAAATCTGCCGGTTTACGCGTGACCGGAAGTCTGGAGGAGCCATTTCGTCTTCCGAAAAACGCGTTGCAGTATATAAGTCGCGAACGATACATTTTACAAAAAAAAAAGTTTGAATAAACAAAAAAGGTAATTTTATTTTACACAAAAAAGGTCTTTTTACATTTTTGTCCAAAGTTAAAACTTTTTGACTTGAAGCATCATAAAAACTCAAACTCCCGGTTTTTTGAGTATATCTCGAAAACTGAGGGTGTTAAGAAAAATTGATATGAAATAACGATGATTAAAAAAAAGAAACTCTCAAACCTTTTTCGGTCAGATTAAGAGAACCCACCAACATTTTTGTCAGATTAAGAAAATATGCTTTCAGGAGACCGAGATAAACCTCCCCTATGAAAATCTGACGCGCTCGAGTATTTCAAAAGGACTTTTTTTTTCTGCATTTTAAAAAATTCATCGTAACTTATCGTCACGCCGAAATCGTCAGTTTTTTTAAGGGGAGCTTCCTTGGGGCCTACTTAACACCCCTTCCGAAAATCTGACGCGCTCGAGTAAATTTTTTTTTTGTGCATTTTTGACGAATTAATATACCTAGCCCCACCACGCAAACCGGCAGATTAGTATACCGTTGTTATCAGAGGCACTTGGGGCATACGTAGTATGAATATCTGACGCGCTCGAGAATGCCCAAGTAACTATTTTTTTTTACATTTTTGAAAATCCGTACACGCCAAACCCACCGCTAAAATGGTTTTTACCATAGAAGCTTTTCTTTTCGAAATTATTTTATCTATCGATTTTGATAAGTCTCGACGGCGCCGTTTAATTACGCCATTTAGCTACCTCGCCTACCTATCTATAATGATTAAAATGTGTTTTTAAATAGTGTAGGTATGTTTTCATATTAATTCTCAATTTATGGAACCGTATGTGATTTTGGAAATAGATTATAATAAATGAAAATCTCCTAAATTTAATACGATCGCAGTACCTACTACTAGACTTAGTGTATAATTTTGTGATTTATTGGAATATACCTGAATTGCCTGAATAGTACAAATAAAACATAGTGTGCCGATTTGGTGCCGATCAAGAAGCTTATATCTAATACGTGGCGATTATAAAATTACTAGCTTTCTGGTACCGATCGTACTTTGATACAGTTCCAGTATTGCTTTGTTTAATAAATTGATAACATTTATTTTAGGTTTAACAGCGGGTTAGACAGAAACAACGACTTTACTGGTGGACTTTACGAACCTAAATTTAATACGACGACGTGTAAGTCTAAGGTACAATTCCGAGACGGGCCGCAGACTGCAACCGCAGGCGACACTGTGGCTACCGGCTGCGGTTACCGCAATGCTGCCTGCGGTCGCTATTCCAACTGCGGCTGCATGCCGTGGCTGCACAATGCACAGAACCGTGTCTTAAATGATATAACCAAAAAAGACAAAGATAGTTTGTCACTTCTGCGCAGGTGGCAATTGGCATTTGCATACTGCAGTCTGCGGTCGCTGCGCGCCGCGGCCGCACGCTGCGCGTTGCGTCTGCAGGCAGCAGTGTTGCCGCGCTTGGAATCAATTTCATAGATGTTCATAGAAACAAGTGCTGTCGCTTGCAGTTTGCGGTCTGCGGCCCGTCTCGGACTTGTACCTTTATAATCTTATACGTCGAACGCGTATATTTAGAAACTAGGACTTTAAAAAATCGGGAGTTTTGAAAAGCGAAAGAAATTGACATCTGGCAACACTTGACCAGTTTGGCAGAGGATATGAATCCGCGTAAATGGCCTATGTCCCTATGTTCCCAGGTGGTTCCCAGTGGGAACATAAAAATATTATATGATCTGATGATGATGATGAATATACAAGTTTGTCAATCGACATTCCTAAAAAAAATATGATAATATTATGTTATAATAAAAATTTAGAAGTAGACCCACTTTAGTAGCTTTTCTTTGATATCCTCTCTTTTATTTCAATATCTTCCATAATATAATATTCTACACAAAAATAAAACAAATTTTTATTAATAAAAATTATTTATTTACGATGGTCAAAACGCTACAGGAGCAACGCAACCCGTCATCCGTTGTAAGGCACTAGTCGAAAAACGGACACGCCGAACTATAATAAATTATTACATAATTAATAATTACATTGCTTGTAACAGATTGTTCATTTAAAATTGTACATTTGAAAAAACCTGTTTTCGAATAATGTAAAATGAATAAACGTGATACTTTAAAATTTAAATGAACAATGTGTAACAAATCCATCCTAATAGATAAGATTTAAACACTACAAAAATAATCTGTTTCCTATTAATCAATACAAATAGATTGTAATTTATAATAAAAGCGTCGTTTTGGCATTCAAAGTTCAGTGGGTAGATTCAAAATATTCCAAAACGCATATACAATTTAGCTTGTTTATTGTTTAGATTTAAATCTAATCTGTTTGTTTACACTAATCTAATGTGTACACTCCTGATTGTGTTTATAATGAGCATAATTCAAATCTAATTCCTTTAAATTTAAAAATTCGATACAGGATTTGCTGGGTCGTTACATTTGAAAAGTAACGGTTGCGAATAAGAACCGCGAATATTTGTTTTTGTTACTATATAACTATAGAGTATAGAGCAAGCACGAATCACATTCGAATTCGTAGGTGAAATCGTATCGAAGCTTTTAGACAGGAAGATGATCATGTTCTTTTACGTACGACAGAGGTGCTTCTCAATTTCCATACCTCTCAATGACGATGATAAATAAGAATACGTTTTCGATAGTTTTCGTGCTCGCCCTACTGAAGTATTGTACTAAGCCCTTTGTATATGCGTTGGTATATTTATACAGAACAAATTAGACGACACTAAGAAAAAATATTTCTAATCAATAAACTACTGTCAATATTCTGTAAATACCCAGAGCAGATATGTTACGAACAATTTTATGATATTATATACAATGCAACTACGCATTTGAAAATTTGGTTCTTTTTTTTAAACACTACTCAATATTTAAGCACATAGGAAAATACTATTGTTTTAATACTGAATTCCTAATTATCATAAGAAAAGAATCGTCTACTAATATTATTATTACCCCACTTTCCGCTACATCGGTCAATAACCTTATCTTAAATAATGTGTGTATAACAATTAAGATTATCACGAAGCAGTAAACAACTTCACATTGGCATTTAGCTCAAAGGATTGTGCAATAAATAGTGATGATTGGCACATGTTTTTCAGCGTTTTAAACAAGGGATAGTTATCCCAATAGTTATTTTATTAAAGGCCGATTTTTCAATCCTTGGTTAAAATTTATCCGCCCAATAAAGTATTACACGAACATTTTAAAATATCACCTGTAAACTGTCAAATACGGACAATTAGAATACATTTTTGAAATGGTAGTTTAATACGTTATTCGATGAATAACTTTTAACCAACGATTGAAAAATCAGCCCTAAATATTAAAGCAATTCTTGGATTAGTTAATTAACTTGTCTCATTAATGACTGGAACTGTCCAGAGTCCAGATAAAATATATTGAAAGTATTATGACATGCAATAAAGGTTACGAGAGGTTCAAATAATGTACCATTTTAGGGTTTTTAAAATAATCAATACACAATAATAGTAACTTGGTGCCCAATTCACAGCATTTTTAGGAATTAAGTGAATTTTTAAACAACTAAAAAATAAATAAGGCGGATCATTTCAGGTTCCACACCTTCCTTCCTCGCTTACAAATTATTATTATTTCCTAAGACTGTAAAGCTAAAAGCACATAAGAATTTATATCACATTTTGAAAAGCCTGTTACGCACTTAATATGTATAAGGAATTTAAATGTATTCTTGAGCCTTGTGAGATCATTGTGATTGTATGAAAAAAGCTACTTTTTGCATCTATTAAAATTTAACGTGATTCCAAAAATTGTTTAATCATAAGTACTTATTTAAATAACGTTCTTAATTCAGTATAATAAGAAATCAACTATATCACGTGTTATCTGTTATCTATAAGATTTTGAATGTAAAGTGTAACAAGTAAATTTTTAATATTCTACTGTTTCGCTGTTATTGAAAAAATTTAATTACCTTTATGTGCAATAGTAAAAAAGCATTTTATTTTAATTAATTATCTATTATCGTACTTATTGGTTGCGTCAACAATTTTGAAACTTAGAACTAAGTCATTTCCTAGTCAGGTAACAAAGTGTTCTTTATACTCTTAAGCTGCGTTTCCACCAAAGATCGGCGAAGATGCGTAACGATGGATGTGTTTGTAAAGAACCAATAGTATCACTTCAGACGCAAAATGAAGCGATATGATTGGTTCTCTTTTCTCTAGTGGAAAAGCACCCTTATTGACGTATTTGCAAGCTGTAATATACTGCACTGTGGATAGTGCATTGTACCTCGTTTCATACCATTATACTGATAACAAGGGATCCCCTTATGTTAGACTTAATATGTTAAATTTCTGATTTTTTTCTTTACTTTTGGAATCATTGTATTAGCACAGACTCACTATATTTTCCTCCTCTTTATGTCTTTTTTTCTCATTAAGATCTTTGTATAATCTTTCTTTCTATGGAAAATAAGTGCCAATGGTATCAGACATTTTTAAGTACATCAACCCCCCGCCCCTACAACACGTAGTGGAGTAAGTCCAGTCGATTCGGCATCTAGCCATCGCTGGTTTATCGATTACGTTCATTCGTTGTTACGTCTACGTAATCGAAGTACAGTCGAGATTTCGACTACGAGAAGCTATCCTGCTCGCACTCGTCCCAACTATCGTAGTCCTAGCCGTTGTTGTTGTAGTTGTAGTCGAGACCTGGACTCGTCCCCACTACCGTAGTCGAAGTCGACATATCGACTACGAGAAGCTATCCTGCTCGCACTCGTCCCAGCTATCACAGTCATAGTGGTCGCAATCGTAGTCGATATCACACGCCGCATGACCGGTGGCGTCTGAACTGATGTCGGTTAGTGCTGCGTCAGATACCGGCTTCGAGGATATGTCGAGGATCTGGAAATTGTATTGGTTTTTTATTATTGCTGTAACTGTGCTTATAGATTTTGACACTATTGCCTTTTTCAGTTAAAAACTTGCGTTCAATTTATACTAATATTATAAGCTGAATAGTTTGTTGGAACGAGCTAATCTCAGGAACTATTTGTCCGATTTGAAAAATTATTTCGGTGTTAGATAGCTCATTTATCGAGAAAGGCTATAGGCTATATATCATCACGCTAAGACCAAAAGGAGCAGAGCAATGCTGGTGACACTGTGGAGCACAGCTAGTTTTGACGTGACAACGCCTTATAAATTGGTTTGCCGGGTGACACTTCAAGAAACTGCGTTACGCTCCGCTCACGTTATGCGCTCACAATGAGAGCGAGTGAGAGGCACGCGTCCCTTCCACTCGGGCATGGTTAGCCCGCCTAAGAGCGAGAGAGACAAACATAAAAAGTCGTTGTCACGTAAAACTTTCGCCCGTATACCGACTTTACAGGCAACCAATTTTTTTATATTATGATGTTTGATAAACAGCCTGTAATCTTATCTTCGTATTGAATTTCATACCGATCCGATCAGCGTTAGCACCGCCGCTACGGAGGACGTGTGTATGTCGCAACTATAGTCGAGCCAATTTAATAGGCAACATTTGACGTCTATCAATTTTATCTTCGAAGAGAGGTAACCTGCTTAAAAACATCGATTAAAGTGAATTAATCGATACGGATTTGAAACATTTGTCAATCGAATTTATTAATTTATGATGATTTTTATTCACAAGTAATCAATGCATTCGATTCTAGATGTCAGATTTCGATTTTTAGAGTAACGTCTCTGGTATTTAAAAAGAAAAAAGGTTTATTGACACAAAATTGTAGCGACGTCAGTTCTTCAATTCAGAAATTGTTTAATATGTTTAGTATGGTTTATCAGTAAAATGAAATCTTAAAATTACTTGTATCGGTTATTATTATTTATAAATGTGTAATCATAATTGAAAAAAGTTAAGCAAATGTGCAGTTCTAACAAAACGACATATCATGTTATTCTATGTCGTCGTTACTAGGTTACGTTGTTGAATTTTGTTGAACTGTCAAATGTTGCCTATTAAAATGGCTCTACTATAAATTGTATTATTTCGCCGTTTACAAACGCTCGGTATTTTGTAAACTGTCGAGAATTCGTAATCATAATTTTTTTGTCTGGATGTGGGTAAGGTAAGGTTCGTATTTTTTGTAACCATACAGAAATAGGAGCACGCTGAAGCTGCATTCCGTCGGCTGGCAACCGTCTTTTTGTAAAGAGAAAAAGTAAATCCTCAGCATATAACAAATTGCCGAGCGTTTGTAAACGGCGAGAATATACAATTTGCCTGCGACATGTATATACTCATGGCCGGGCTCAGTGGCGTGCCATGACTGAGGCCTATGTCCAGCAGCGGACAAGTGTGGGCTGACAATGATGATGATGATGATGATGATGATGATGATGATGATGATGATGATGATGTATATATACTAACGTCAGCAGAAGAGCGCAGGCTATAGTTGTCGGAGTGCGGGTCGCGGTCTGCGGGCGGCGCGTGCGAGCGGCGCACCGACACGCGCCGGCTGCCCGACACCGCCGCTACGGACGACGCTTGCGAACGCTCTAAGATATACATAGAAGAAAGAAGAAAGAAAGAAAGTAAAGGACAATGAGTAATGGTGGGCCCACCTCTCAATAGAAGTGAGAAACTCATGAATGAATTGGTATTTTTATACCGAATAAAACTTAGTATTACATCAAAGGTTAAAAGTCAGTACTTTCGGAGTTATACTGTCATAAAAGTGATCCCAATCCCTGCAATTAATTATCGTAGTTTACTTCAATATATTACCGAATAGTGTTAGAACCGTATTACATGTAAATTATTAATTACCGTAATAATTATATTATAATTTACCGTATTAATTGATCGAAACCAAGTTGGAAGAAATGCGATAACACAATATTATTGTACTGCTTGACCGGACGGCGAACTGTAGGTACTTGCGCTCATATAATATCTTTGATTTGGTACCTAGGAGTTGGGAGATATCAACCATTCCTGGCCCCCGCGGCTTTTTTAAACGATGTAATTGTTATCGATGTACAGGACGACGAATAAATCTTATTTAAAGTGAAATACGTGTATTATTATCATTGTACCTTATAAAAATCCATAAATAATAAGTTAGATTAAAATACTTTAAGACGCCGAAAGTACTAACATTTGACCATAGTTGTAATAATAAATAATGTTCCGCTTAAAAAGCCCTATGCAATGGTATATCACATGTTACTATTGCGGGGTGGGTCCAGACTCCATACATTTGTTTCCCATTATCCTTTATTGCAAAAACCACAGCCAACAACATTACAAAATTTATCTTAAGATTAGGCAAACGGATACAGCCTCAGCATTTTGCTGTAGCCTAAATGGCCAATCTAAGATATAATGGAGTAAGTGTTATACCACGTTAGAATCCTTATTAAATACGCTAACTTTTAAAGCTACTTGCCAAACTGTAGTAGTACATTTTTTTTCAAGACGATCAGTTGAAGTATTGCGAAAAATTAATTTTGAAAACTTGGTACGGTATAAAATGACATTTTCCTACAAGTTCGAGTGATCGGTACAGGGTTTAGGATCACAGGTTACATAAAGCACTATTCGGGATGACGTAACAGAAAAAAAATTGGCAAAAAGTAAATATGGGTAACAACAGGAATGAAAAAACTGTCACATGGTGTATTTTTTCTGGAATTTACAAAAAAAAAATCCATAACTTCAAAAATGCATGACTTAAATTTTTTTTTAATTTATCTAACAACTGGTGTGGCCACAGAAACAACTGGTGTGGTGACAACCTGTCAGAAAATTTCGGCATGACGTCGACTTCCCTGTTTAATAAAAACTATGACTATATTTTATGTATAAAACAAATATCTAAAAGTAAATTTGAACCTTTAGCTGCCAGTGATATTGGAGAACCGCTCCTCGGTGATCCCAGACTACCGCTGAAGTACATTTCCGGGTTAGCTTCGTGGCCATCTGCAAAGTATTAGTATAGAATATCTAGCGTCTACTTTAGCCCACATTTATCAAAATATTTAGCGATATGAAATTTACTGCTTGTTTAAAGTAACTTAAACGGAAGATTATAGTTTATAAAAATCTAGCATTCATTCCTAATTTAGTTTTCAACAAAATCAGAATTTTATTTAAAAAAAGTCCCATATGATCCACAGACACAAACAAACCTATACAAAAAAATATATTTCTAGCCATTATTTTATGTTAAAGCATCTCTTAAATATTGTTTACCATACACTGCATTTCCTAGTAAACGACTTTACGATGTACCTGTGATCAGTAACTAACCATAAATACTACTGTATGGCTGATCACGAGTACGCGCGCATTAAGCAAGAGATACTGGAAGCAGGGAGTGGCAATACTGAACGCAAGTACACATTGTCATTATTTGACTATATAATACGGTGAATAATTACACTTTACAATACACTACACTAACCGCAATCAACAATCTCGTGGAACACATAGTGCGCGATGGCTACGGGTTGCCGAATCCACGCGTGGGCCATTAGTTGAGCGACTGTACAACGTTGCGATGGCTCCTTGCATAGCATCCAGCGGAGGAGTTGTTCTAGCTCTGTGGTTAAGATTATTAATATTATTGGAAAATTATATTATTAACATGGAGTATCAGAAATATACTCGTGAAGTACAAAAGCTTTAATAGCAGTCGTAACTTTGGCAGCTGTCATAACAAAAAAAAAAAAAAACGAGTGCATACGCTGCACTTGTATTTTTTTGGAAATTGGGACTAACACGTGACTAATTTTATCACATCATAATAATGGGAATCAAGAGCCGGGAAATTTCATTCTGTTTGACGATCTTTATTTATAATAATTTCTAGAAGAATTATTGCTTGATCGAAGTATAAGAATAATTTTAATATCACTCAATATGTACCTTCAGATACAAGTTGTGGAAACGACAGCGGCCCCTGTATAGTGTCCTCGATGTCGGAAAACGGGTTAACGAAGAATGTCAGCACGTACAGTGTTATTCCCATTGACCACATCTCCAACTCGGGACCTGCATATCTAAAATTGAGTAGTAAAAGTTATTTTTTTTAAGATTGAAAAAAATATAAAGGTTTAAAACAAATAATGCCAATAATGCTGCAATTAAACATTTCCTTTCTATAATTGAAATAAAATTAGATATTTTTATTAGGGTTTAAAGTTAAATTTTTAGATATTTCTCGTTTTATTCTTAAATAGTTATTATTGCCATTTTACTCATTAGGTTTAGTACTTTCGATATCAATTTAAAGTTATTTGATATAATAGTTATCTGCAATAGTTATGGAATAATCACCTTAACGATCACACCCTGTATATAATCAAACTTTCTGCGAAGGTGTGTAAATGCTAAAAAGTTCCATATTGAATCTAATATATATAAGTAAAGGACACTTACTTATTCCCCGCCAAAACTTCAGGACTGCAATACTCTGTGGTACCATAGAACGTAGAAAACAGCGTGTCTTTGCTCATGAACGTCGCTGAACCAAAGTCTATGAGTTTTACGTGGAATTTGTTGTCTATTATAATGTTCTCGTCTTTGATATCTCTGTGTAAGATGTTCAGCGAGTGTAAGTATTCTACCGCTTGGCCGATCTGTGAATGAAGGATTATACAATAAGATCTAATTTTGAAAAAGAGAGCGTGTGTGTTGAGCATATGTGTCAGAAGTGAAACTTCTTTGGCAAGATTCAAAGATACCAAAATCGGCGCCTTACTCCATAAAGTGACGGTATGACGGTAGTGAGCGTACGGAACGTGCGGCGCGTACAAAGCGTACTGAGCGTACAGCGCGTACGGAGCGTACTGAGCGTGCGGCGCGTACGAATCATCATCATTAGAACCATCACCTGTCTAAATATATAACTGAGCAGCGGTTCGTCCAAGCGCGGTCTCCTACGCAGCGTACTGGTTAGAGGCGCGTACGAAGCGTACTGAGCGTGCAGCGCGTACGGAGTTTGCGGCGCGTACGGAGCGTACGGAGCGTATTGGCTTGAGGCGCGTACGAAGCGTACTGAGCGTGCAGCGCGTACGGAGTTTGCGGCGCGTACGGAGCGTATTGGCTTGAGGCGCGTACGAAGCGTACTGAGCGTGCAGCGCGTACGGAGCGTACTGAGCGTGCGGCGCGTACGAATCATCATCATTAGAACCATCACCTGTCTAAATATATAACTGAGCAGCGGTTCGTCCAAGCGCGGTCTCCTCTCGATAAACTCGAACAGATCCATACCGGCGCCGTGCTTCTCCATCACCATTTGGAAGTACTTGTCGTTCTCGTACACGTCCAATACGCTTACCTTGGGAAAAATAATATGTTATTTGGATAAAAAACATTTTACTGTGGTTTGATTGTAGAATAAGTGGAATATAATTCATTTTAGTAAAATTAAAGAAGATTTAAAAATATGAAATTTGAAAGAAGTTAAAACCTAATGTTTAAAGTATATTGTTTGATTTGATAAACTGAATCGTAATGACTGTTTAGTGATAATCTTTACAATCAACTTAGAAAAGCCAGTCTACTATGCAGAGGATTTTCGTGAAGCCCACTGATGTCAAGAAATTTCGGTTTTATGCATTTACATTAGTTTTGTATACGTGTTGTGCCAAAAAATACGCTAAACTATATCTTACCAGATGATACTTGCTTAAAATAATTAAACTCACAATATTGGGATGTTTGAGTGTCATCAACAAACTCAATTCGAGCGGCACTTTCTTGCCTTCCGGTCCGTCTACCCAGAACTGTGCGCCGACCTTTTCTTTGAGAATAAACTTAGCTACTGTGAGCAAGCGATCCGATCTTCTGTATGCCATTTTAACACAACCATAAGCACCTTTACCTGAAAAAAAAAAAGTAATATATTATGTAATAACTCAGAAAATATATACTTTTGGTTTACCTTACTGTAACAACATGTATTATTTAGGCAAAGAGAAACTAGGATATTGACTAAATATTACCATTTGAAACTTTCATTTATAAATTTTCAACTTCTTTAAATATATAACGAAAAAAATATACTTACCAATTTGCTTAAGAGTAACGTAGTGTTTGCTGTACTCTCCAGCTATCTGTTCCTCGCCGCACTGGCTCATCAAAGACATTGATTGGGGTCTACTGCTCACCGATTTATTACCCTGGAAAAGAGGAATTATCAAAGTTCAATTCACACTAGCAGGAAAACTCAAACTTAAAAAATAAAACCAGTTTGGACAGCTTTTTGTTTAGGGGCCTATTTTATAGTGGAGAAATTCTTGTATAGATACCCACGGCTTCCGGGGAAAGAGCTGTGATTTATGTCGGATTTTTACCGACTAAAACTGAACGAGCACTCTCCGCAGTACGGAGCGTACGGAACGAACGGCGTGTACGTAGTGTGCTTAGCGTACGGGGCTTACGGAGTGTGCTTCGCGTACGGGGCGTACGGAGAGTGCTCCACGTACGGAGCGTACATAGCGTACGGAATGTGCTTCGCGTGCGGGGCGTGCTTCGCGTACGGAGCGTACGGCACGTGCAGAGCGTACGGAGCGTGTGGCGCGGTTTCCGTCGAGCCGCTTTAATGACGCAGGTTATTAGGTACTGGTTGGAATTCTTCCGCGATTTCTGTCTCTTGACGGTAATCTCATCTCGCGGCGCACGTTGGGAGGCCACTCACCAGCACGAGCGAGTTGTCCGCGGTGGAGGCGAGGCTGGAGGCGAGCGTGGCGTGGCGCGGCGCGTCCTCGCGGCGCACGCCCAGCCACACGCAGCGCACGCTTCGCCCACTCGCCAACTGCATACTCGACACCGTGTACACCACGTCTGCGGACACGTGGTATGAGATATTATTTACTGCTACCTCCGTCTTCACACGGTTGCATTAGCACAGCGCGTCGTGAGCATATAGCAGAAAAATCACGTAGCGGAATTCGTGTTGTGGCTAACATAGTGACATGCTATTCGACCTGGATGCGTTGTGGCAATGAAGAAGAGCCACCACGCATTTTAAAAAGGTTAATTTGAACTTGATTTAAACATGAAACAATAAAAAAATGTAAAAGTTGGCCACAACATAAAACTCCCTTTAAAAATGATTATCTTTTCATATTTTTTTTAATTACACTCACTCAGTTCAGTGCACCTTATGCACCAAAACACCGCGGTAGGTGCCGTCCTTGTGCCGATAGTCCACCGTCTAGAAGTCGACCTTGCTATTGCGCGCGAGCGTCGACGACAGTACAAACATTGCTTGTTAATTGCTTGTCAAATGTTTTGTCCTAATCGTCAATTATACTAACGCAGTTCAGTGCCATCCTTGTGCACCACAACACCACGGTAGGTGCCGTCCTTGTGCCGGTAGTCCACCGTCTCGTAGTCCAGCTTGCTGTTTCGCGAGTGTGTAGGCGTGGACGTGGTTACGTGACTGCGCACCATTCGCTTCGCTACGCATGGCGTTTCGGGTGGTTCGTCTGTAAGAAAATTATATAAATTATTAAATCAATAGATTTTTACTTCCTTCCATAATATTTTAGGAACTGATGTTTTTATTATGTATCTTGAACATTCTAGAATAATTACACTGCTATGAAGTCCCAATTTACAGCAAGTTTTACTCCTACAGAAATACGATTTAATTCAGCAATTAATGCCAATATAAACTTAACGAACGAAGAAAAACATTCTGTAAATGTAAATTTTATATTTACCGTCAAATTTCTTTCTAGGAGCTGATTCAGTCTGTGTCTCCAAATCTATATCATTGCTTAAACTATCTAAGCTTTCATTGCCGTTATGTTTCGGCAGATCTTCAATCTCACAACCAGATGGCGGCATTTCGTTGATTGGCGTCAGAAAATCTGCGCTCGTTTCATTCGAATCGCAGAAATCCAAAGAAATACTACTTCTATCGTCCTTCCCCTGTTGGTTTACTTTCAAGCCTTTATATTTGCTCGCATCAAAAGACAACCTTAATGCTGGGTCGTTTAGTCTCATTTTCGGGGATGATCCGGTAGGCGTAACTTCTTGGGAATGCTGCGACGTGTAATAGATAGAATCGGATTTTTCTGAAGGCTTTCCGGGGGCTTGTTTTACGAGGTTACTTTGTTCTGAGCGCAGGATATTTTCTGACCGCGACTTGGAAATCGAACTCTGGCAGTAATTCTCTTCGTCTATAGACATTCCTGACATGCCGGAAGTGACGTCAGGCAAGGCTGACATGTCATTCCTCTGTTCTGTGGTACTCAAACTGGAGACCATGTCTTGTGTGGGTGTTGGCGTATGAGTCACTAAGCTGCTAGATTTATCTAGACAGAGAGCACTTGACGACTTTTCCCTTGTAGTGGACAGAATTGATGGCTGGACGTTGAGGGATATACATGCAGATTTCTGACTTCCGTTAAAAGCGCCACATGAATCTTCATCTGTGTCTGAAACTAAAATGCAAGATAAACATTAACTTTCTGATTGATGATTCTTTTTATTCCAATATATTATTTTTTCTTTCTTTACCTGAACCATCATCCTCATTATTAACAGGTGATAATGTCATATTCCTATTGTTCTCCTGCATCTTGACCAAGTCAGCTTCCCTACAGAAGTTCTGTATGACATCCTCAATGTGATGGCCTATTACTTCAGACTGAGGTTTGCCAAATGTCAGCATGGAGAAATGTTGGTTGCAGGCGGTGATGATACCGCCTTCGTCGACTACTAATAAGCCACTTACGTTGTATGTTACCTGTCGAAATATTAATAGTTAAACTGTTGTCTATTGTGGAAAGTAATAACTAATAGTTAACTAATAGTTAAACTGTTGTCTAAGTGGAATACTACCATAGTGGAAATGGCCCCTTTCAAAAAGAACAGGCAAGGAAATTGGTCTCATACTTTGAAATGGTGATGTATTGCAGCTAAGAAATTTGCTTTTTAAACTTTATATTAAAAAAAATAATCATAACTTTAGATTACCATTAATTAATTAATTAGAAAGAGAGAAAGACCACTTTTATTTAATAGCACATAGCCTCTCAAGAATAGAGCAAATACAATACAAAAAATACATTTATACAGAATTAAACGATTAATATTATTTTGCTTACCCTAACATTAACTTCAAATAACGGTTTCTCTTTATTGCCTTTTACTGTTGTCAAACCAGAATTTGGTTTGGATAACCACAAGCACAATGGAAAGGAACCCCCATCCAATGTTCTACCTGTAAAATGCATTCAGTTTTAGTACTATGATTCACAGTAATAGCCTACAACGTGACTAAAGTAGCAATAGTAAACTTCGGAATTTATTATTTATCACGAAAAATAAGTTTTTAAACAAACTGCTTTTACCAGTAGCTTTCTGTTTTGACAAGTTCTTCGGTATGGCGACATCATAGGGTGGCATCTGTATAGAAGGTATGAGAGAAGAGATGGCCAATCCAACCAATTTGTCCGATGTTTCAGCTTGGAACAGCAATCCTGCGTCAGCACCTTCGCAGGAAATGATAGTACCCGTGTCTGCTTCTACTGTGAACTGTAGGAAAAAAAACAATTTAAACATATGAGCATAGCAGGAAAAATTGTGAAAATAAAGTATAGTCTTTCTCATTTTTTTGTGAAATATATTTTCTCTTGATTAAACATACAATAAATTGTTTTGACATTTCGTCAATTTGTGTCCCTTTATATCCTGAGACAAAATATTTTCATCACAATGACTTCTATGATTATTTTCCTTAGCCTTAAAATTTTATAAGAAACAGTTTATAACACTCACTAATACATTTTTACAGCTGACAGGCTCAGCAACCACAAGACATGGACCATCACTGTCCAGCT
This sequence comes from Colias croceus, assembly GCF_905220415.1. Lineage (NCBI taxonomy): Eukaryota > Metazoa > Arthropoda > Insecta > Lepidoptera > Pieridae > Colias > Colias croceus. The sequence goes on from NC_059537.1 coordinate 11,080,444, forward strand.
GTCTTATCCATAATGATACTTGAACGGCATTACCATCTTTGGACAGAAGTTCTACCACCTATAATATAGTACGGGAAAAATTTAAGAAAATCTGTACTAATATTATAAAGCTGAAGAGTTTGTTTGTTTGCGCGCTAGTCTCAGGAACTACTGGTCCAATTTGAAAAAATTTTTTGGTGTTAGTTAGCCCATTTATCCAGGATTTAACAGGAGCAGAGCAATATAGCGGGTAAAAGTTGTATATATAATACATAAAAATATTTACATTTTACTTACATTTTATATTTAAACAAATTAAAATAATTTCTCTATGTAATACTTACTTTTCCACTAAGCAAAACAACAGTACCATCTTCAGATGTATCCCCATCTTCAGCTCCATGTAAATTGAACTTTTTTCGATTTCTGTTATGAAGCAAATCCGAAAAATGCAAATCGCACAACTCCCCTGACGAATAGCCAAGTAGGGAACATGCTTTGTTGTTCACTATAAGAATCTGTAAAAATTACACTTTAAAAAGAAGACATCAAGAACTTTGGAATGAGAAATCAATATACATGATTATACACAAGTATATAGGATATGAGTAGGTGTATAGCTCTCTCTGAAGACTGATCACTGAAGTGTGTTCTACTAGGGTACTAAAATTAGGAATTGTGCTTTAAACACCTTTAATAATTCTTTTAATTCAGATAAAGATTAGATGAATGATCCAGAATAATATGTAAATCAAATTGCTAACAAAAACAGTTAAAGAAAACAGAACATATTACATACCTTAGAACTATTTGGTTCGATAGTGAACACAGCCTTACTATTGATGTTCTGTTGAATGCGGTCAGTTTGTGATGGTGCTGGAGAGCCTGTCACATCACCAGCTGCTATGGATGTGTTGAATCGGAGACCATTTGGACCATCCACTAGAATTGTACAGTTTTTGTTTATAATTTTTAGAGGTGCATAGAATCAAATTGTTTGTATGTGACTGTTAACTGTTTTTGATGAACTTCTTATTAGAACAATTACTATGCGGGAATTTAGGTCAAATTAATATTTTGATCATTGATAATTTCGAAGAGAAAGTATTTTAATGTAAGTATTTAAATTTCTCATTACCTCTCACTAAATCAACAGGTTGTTTAAGTTTAGTGGGTGTTTCTAACTCCATTTTGATGGGTCTCACACGGCGTTTCAGGCGTGGAAAGCTCTGATTGCCCTCAAAAGAGCAATTGTTCCAAACATTGGTAAATTTCTGTGAAGCTTTGACGGTCCTACAATAAATTATGTAATGTGATGGTTGCAAATTCAATATAAATTAACTGAAAGTATATAAATTTTATACATAAAGGTAAGTATATACATTTTATACATAAATATAAGATATGTACCTGCATTTGTTGTCAATATCCAAGCACTTGACAGGTGTAAAGAAATCACGGTTTTCATTTACAGTCACTGCAGCACTAAACTGTCGTTTCTAAAAGGACATAGCTTGCATTATTTTAAAAGATTTATCATATAATATTATTATCACAATAAACCAACCACTTCAACTTACAGGTTTCGGAGATAAATTGAGATGTTCTGGCGAGTAAATATCCACAAATCTTCTTAATCTAGGCTTTAAAGGTGTGAGCGACGAGCAATCTACCGCACTGTACAATAAAAACATATATTACCTAGCACTATATGGCTGAGAATTAATCGAATCTGTCTATAAAAAGTACAAATAAAACGAAATAGCTCTGCTTTATGATTTATTTACATCCTTCAAAGTTGTTTTTGAAAGAAAATCGATAAATTACAGCGCGCAGGTTCAAAATAATAGCTTGAATTTTTTGTTACAATATAAATAAATATTACCAGTTTTTGTTTAAGATTTGTGCCGTATCCATATCGATTGCTTAGCAATTGATCTTGTCTTTGTAACTTATAAATTGATTAAAACAAACTTTCTCTTCTTTTCTATTCAATCACCGAGTTAATAAAATTTAAAACAAAGAATCATTTCAAATATTCAAACCGAAATCAGCTGTCAATGTTTGAATTTTGATTGAGTTGCACGAGTTGCGTTCATAATAAAAGTAAAAGAAAATAAACTACGTTTAAAATTTATACTTAGAAAAAACACAAAATACACCAACTTCGGTACTTAACTGTATAAAATAAAAAAATAAGAATAAAAGAAAATTAAATTAAACTTGCACAGTTCATATTAGTGTTGTGTTTTGTTTTTCGCGCCATCTACAAATCTATTCTATAATTACTATGACTAGGTAGGTACCTACATTTTTACATTAGTAGGCATCTATGTTTACATGAATTACATGAAGATGACGCTATTAGCGGTAAAGTTATAAAAAAACATTAAAAGATATTATATATTATTCTTTAAAATCAAACTGTAGTGCATAATTGCAAAATTGAATACTAAAATATAAAAAAAGCAATACAAAGTATTAAATAAAATTAAATTGATGATAACAAATTGCTATGCTATCACAATCCATTTATGATTTGAACTTAGTGCCTATATTTTTTCAACTGTTTCAAAATTTCGCAGTATACTTCGACTGGGAGCGTGGCGTCTCCTGTAATCCGGCTACTCGGAGGTCGGGCTCTGAGGTCGGGAGTCCTGGTGCTGTGTGGTCCATGTTGACTGGACGTCCACACTAAGCCTGGTATTAATATGGACCCCCCGGAGGAGTCTGGGGGGTGCAGGTTAACTAAGGAGGGGCGAACCGGGCCAGGGGGGAAACCCAGCAGCCAAAAGTCCCCGTATCGGGCAGTAGTGGGATAGCGGCCGGGAGTGGACGCTCAGTATCAGCCCGACCAATACAATCAGACCCGTTCCTTTTGCTTCCATTTAATTTGAAAGTGAAATTATGTATCTATGTGTTCTGTTATTTTTTTTTGTTTCGTTATAGACCGGGAGATACTGACACAAAATTTCGAGTCATTTTTAACAGGATGGCGGTTCTACAGGGGTCTTAGTACGCAATGACAAAAAGAAAAACGATGGTGTGAACGCTGCAGCTGGTACCGGCGGCTTAGTCGCGTGGGCGTTAGTCGAACTCGTCGGAAAAATAGCGAAAGTCAAACGATTTGTAACACAAAAATTTTAGAATTTACCGATAGCCCATAAAAAAGAAGTAGGCGGTAGTGTCATGCCATACTTTTCCGGTGTGACTTACAGCCCGCCATACCGACGCGAATGTGTTGATTTAAATAAAACAATTATTCAACCATTTGTATCAGGCTAACTTTTGCACAGGTAACCATCGTCGTGCAGCCATTTACGAAAATCGCCATGCCATACTTTTCGGACGATTCCAAATGGTCGCCATACCGCCGAAAATCTGCAAAAAATTTTTATTTCGCCAAACTTTTTGTACCAGTATTGCATTTGGATTTTTGGAGAGTATTTGATAAAATGTGACCATTATTATATTTGCCATACTTCTAGTAGGGGGAAAAAGTGCTGTCATACTTGAAAAATTAATTTAGTATTAATTTATATAAGTGAAGATTTCCAACACCTAGATCTTTGAAATTTTGTATTTATATTCGTTGATCCTCAAACTTACAGGAAAAATAAGTGCCATACTGTTACAAATCGTTTGACTTTCGCTATTTTCCGACGAGTTCGACTAACGTCCACGCGACTAAGCCGCCGGTACCAGCGTTCACACCATCGTTTTTCTTTTTGTCATTGCGTACTAAGACCCCTGTAGAACCGCCGCGCCATCCTGTTACAAATGACTCGAAATTTTGTGTCAGTATCTCCCGGTCTATTAGTTATCTTTGTGGTATTCAATGAAAAACTACAAATATGGCTCATAATTTATGAGTTAATATTTAATAGGTAGGTATAGAGGTATACACCTAGACTATAGAATATTGGTTTTCTTTTTTATTTCAGCACTGGACAGAATAAAAAGAGTTCAACGTGGGATATCAAGAATATTCAACAACAGCGAAATAAATTCTAGAAACTGACAAGATCACAAATGTAGACTTCAGAGACAGGTAAATGCGTTCCGGTTGTATACTTGTGTAGTGCACTTTCAAATCTCAAGGTCCATTTGAAGTCCTTTCAATGTACTACCACGTACTACGCCCATTTGAGTGGACCCAATTATTTGACCGTTACTACAATGTAAAATCAACCTTCTCAAGATAATATTAGACCTCATTTTAAGGAAACAATAGCTATTGCGGATTGCTACATATGTATTGTATTTATTTGTTAACTTTATACCATAATTAATTATTTTAATGGGATACTATTGTGCTGGACATTGATTTTGATAGCGGGTGGGATTGGTCACGTTTCGGAACATACCTAGAGTTGATAGCGGATTTAGATTTACGATTTAGGTATAGGAATGACCTTAATAATTCTGTGCCTCCAGTGAATAAGGGAATAACTCAAAAACAGCACTTTTCAGGAGAGACAAAAAACTATATATCAATACTAAATCTTTATAACTTCAAATTTTTAAGCTTGTATGGGTAAGATATGATGTTAGACTTTAGTTTTACATATGAACAGATATTGTAACAACCCCATAAATATACTTTTTTCGTGTTTTTTTGTAGTTGTGGCCTTATGAACGAGTACTTCATGGAATAACTCAATGTATTCACATAATTTTTTTTTTGCTCTTTGCAATATAACGACTTATGCCCTAATGCACTATGTTCATAATCACCTAACACGACTTATATTATTGCCAGCTTTGGTTTTATAGAAATGATGCGACTTATTATGCTTGAAATTTGTGTACTTTATGACTCAATTGAGGCCTTTTAGTGGAACAACCATGCACGTAGCTTGAAAAACGAATAAAATCAACGGATTTTTTATCGTTATTAGATATAATAAAAACAAAATATCATTTAGGTGTTTATATGCATTTAACCCTAGAAGTCCAATCTACGTAAATTTGACGTACACCGCGGCGAAATATCTTTGTCTTTTCTATATTTACCATCGAATCGCTTCGAAATCCAGAACCAACTCATTAGCCGTCGAGACCTAGCAGTACATAGTTGGTTCATCCCGGTAAATTCCGCCATTTTATAGTAAAGAGGATGTTGTACGTCATTTTGACGTATAATTGGGCTTTTCGTATTTTTTTCGATTGTTTCAAATTTTTTATTTTGTGATGAAGATGATTATATGAATATTTTTTTTCCAAGTCACGTTTTACATGATAGAGTATTATATACAATATATTGAGTGTAAAATAGGATCCAGAAAACTTTAATACTAGGACGAAAAACCTTCAATTTTAGTAAATGACGATTATTGTCTTCCGTTGGATTTGGACTCCAAGCAAGAGGATTGGGTAGCTGAAGATGTGTGTGTGTGTGTCCGGAGAAAAACCGAATGTCATGGTGGTTATACATTGAGGATACAAGCACTATAAAGAGATAAGAGAAGCTCGAAAACCATATTCCTGTATGTTCAGTTACCTTACAGGGAAAGTTATAGGTGGTCAGTGGCGATATTTTACGGCAAATATGGAATTTCAAAAATTTCTATATCATAATATAATATCAACATAATATAGATAAATAAAGAAAATACAATGAGCCGCAAAGATTTTATGAAAAAATTAAGCACACATTTGAAGGTGCCTTGGATGCAAATACGAGTGCAAGTGACACGCACTTTGAAGTATCTTGACAAATACAAGACTAGAATTTTGACAATATCCCAATTTTTTCAAAATATGTGGTACCAGAGGTAACCTATTAAAAACTCGAATTTCTATTACCCGAATCTTAAAACCCCGAAAACGGTTGTTAGAACTTTTAAAAGACAGATGTAATGAATGACAAATTTTTAAAATTCCTTTTTTAATTGCCCAGATGAATCGATTTCCAGATGCACCAAAACCAGATTTTTAAAAAGTATTTTTTTGTTTCCCGTATTCTCATAATACAGATCTCATTATACCAGATTCTCCGAATACTTTTTTTTGTTTCCCATCGTACCATTTTCCAAATAAACTATTGCCAAATTTTCATAATCTTTTTATTTGGTTCCCATATAATCGTATAACAGATAAACTATTGCCAGATTTTCATAATATTTTTATTTGATTTCCATACAATCGTGATTATACCTTTACTATCGACTGAAAATAAACATTGTCAGTAAGTAAATTTATTGTTTTACTTGCCCATTACAGAAAGGTTTAAGTGTCAAATTCGACTCAGTAGGTTAGGTTAGGTTTGAACTGTGACCCCCCATGCACGAGCCGAGCGAGCGAAGCGAGCGTGCCGCGGCAGCGGCCGGCGAGTGCCAGAACCGACTCGCTATTGTTTTACTTGCCCATTACAGAAAGACTTAAGTGTCAAATTCGACTCAGTAGGTTAGGTTAGGTTTGAACCGTGACCCCCCATGCACGAGCCGAGCGAGCGAAGCGAGCGTGCCGCGGCAGCGGCCGGCGAGTGCCAGAACCGACTCGCTATTGTTTTACTTGCCCATTAAAGAAAGGTTTAAGTGTCAAATTCGACTCAGTAGGTTAGGTTAGGTTTGAACTGTGACCCCCTGGAAGGATTTCGTTTCGCTGGATATCGTTTATTTGAATTTCAAAAATCTGGACATTGTTTGTCTGGATATCAATTAACTGTATTTCAAAAATTTGTGTTTTAAAAATCTGGCTTTCGTGCATATGGATTACGGTCATCTGGATTTTGTGAATTTAGATTTCGTACGTCTGGAACTCATTCGTCTGGATTGTAAAACGTCGTACAAATGAAGAAATGGGTAAATGAAATTCGGAGTTACGATTATTTGGCAAACAAAACTTCGAAATTTTGAAATTCGGGGTTATGAAAAAATGTCCAAACGTTTTCTGGATTATGATATTCGGAATATTAAAATTCGAGATTAAGATAGGTAACCGGTACCAGAGTATCCATAATATGTTAACGATAATGCAAGGCCAAAAAAGTATCGATATTGCGGATTTTTTTTCCTATAAAAAAGGCAAATCACCAAATTACAGAGGCTAAAACGCTATATGAGAGTACAATATTCATAATAATTGTCAAGACCGGTTATAAAAAATTTTTCTATGCGACTATAATTATAGTATTATTGTAGTTAGATTAAATTAAAAAAAAAGATTAAAAACTAGTTATTTTTTATAAAACTTACCCAAATATAAGAAGAAAATATAAGTTTAACATTTTTGTTGGCTTTTTTTAGATGATTCAACTATCGTTCTGTATTTATATAAACAAAGAGTATAATATTAGCACTTAATGTGTTAATTAAAACTGTATTTTTAATATCTATTGCAAAAAATAGTTAATTTCCATAGAAATATTATTAGTATCCCAAGTTAACTGATAAATAAAAAAAGATTGAAAAATATTATTAAGCAAAAAGGAATAGTGTCCGTTGTTTCCGTGCAGTATTCAAATGGACAAAACTGTCTCATGTCGTCACTTGAACCAATGACACTAAGAGTTGTTCCTTTATGCTCATGTTAGAAAAATGACACAACTGCGTTTATACTAAAATAGTGTTTAGCACGGATGGAACAAAATGAATTAAGTCTTTATTCAAAAAGTATAACTACACATATGTCTTTGTGTTCGTGGGTTATTTTGACTCGAGACGAATAGTTCCTTTGCGATTGCCTAAAATGATGGATAAGGTAACTTATACCGTTTATCACACCCTACTTATACCGTTTGGGTCATTCGAAAAACTGGGTTAGGATGCAGCTAGAGATATGACCTTTTGATATGTTGTGTATTTTGACGAGCTGAATCCAATGGTGCAATAAAAACCAAAGGGAATAACTCGTCTTACTCCCTTATTCACTGGAGGCACAGAATTATCGTATTATATATCACGTTTTTAAAATGCAATGTCATGCCTATAGGATTAAAATATTATTGTTGTGAATTTCGTTCAAAGATACCTACTACACAATTGTTTTCGATCTGGGTCTTTAAGTACCCAGTCTTTAGCCTTTGCTAAAGTTAGTATAAAATAATTGAGTAAATTAGGTACCTTGTACCTACTCTTTACTGCGTATACTATCTAGATATAACTAAACACTATGACTATACTATAAAATAAAAATTAAAGTCATAATATTTTGTTATCTATTGTAATACGAGTACCTAGGTATGTAGTTTCAATATTGTAATTTGTAATTTAGTTCATACTTATTTGCATGTGAATTATTTATATTTTTACCACATAATATTACCTACTTAAAATATGAATATTTAATGCAAATTCATATTTTCACAAGACAGGTTATATTTTTTAATCATTCATTATTAATTCATTGATGATTTGGTATGCATAATTGATGTGCGTATTTTTTGAAAGCTTTCCACGATAGACGTTAGTAAAAAAAGGAATCTCTGTTTAATAACCCTTAAAGATCGTAATATCAGTTTTTTCAATAAACTATGTAACTAAGTACAATTAAATATTTACCTCCTACTTCTTTGAATTGCATTTAAACTTACTTATAACCAGTTTGCACTGCATTAAAATGACATTTGCGTCATAAAATAATATTAAAGCCGGTAATGTTAAACGATATTGACCAAAAATAGTGCACTGGTGATAAGAATTACATAATAGCTCCTTTCACGAGCGTTGTGTAAGTATCGACTGCTTAAAGAATAGGTTCCGATATGAAAAGGCTTTCAAATCCTAAACCAGATTTATAATCTGTGGAATATAAATTTTTTTCACTTTTAAAATTATGAAACCTTTGTATGTAGGTACAATTTGGCGTGCCATTCAATAGCGTAGGTATTGTATAATTTTTTAATTTAATTCTGTACTTCACATTATTCATAGTCACTCGTAGTCAATTTTCTTTTAATCAGTTTTAGTATAGTGTTTACAATTTTGATTAGATATCTCATTCTGATGTTATTTTCGATTTATTTCCAAGTTACACAATGTAGGTATTTGGATTTGAAATGTTATGAAAAATAGGTGAAAATGAATTAAAATTTCCAACATTTCTTTTGACCTGATTTAGATGTTTGCATGTAGCACTGCTAGTAGGGCAACAATTTCATCAGTTTTACAGGCGTGTGTTTTGTAAAAAAATATGGCAGTTGTAATTAGTCGAAAAAAAAAAAATTGTTTGAATAATTAGAGCTTGCACTACACGTGATCATGCTGCCAACTAAACTAAACACATATCTAGACCCTTATCCTTCAGTGAGATCTAAGCCTGACCAATACTTTTCGCCTTAACTATTAGGCCGCGCTAACTGCATGTATTGTTTCTTATCTCCCAACACAATAACACGTAATGCATTATTAAAACTAACAATATTATTGCAACACAAAGCTACAGATACATGCGATTACATTGTACCAAAGTTTCGCACTAAATGAGGTGTTATTGTAATTAAAAGGATAACCTTAACTTGAGGTCACCTAAAACTATTCACTTAACCTCGCCACCTATACGCACTCTTACCGTATCCCATTAAAACTTAATACATAATATGTAGACCGGCTATTAAGCGTATTCTTAAAGCACAATTACTTTGCATTACTGTTATCTGGCTGTATGGTATGTAATTACTTTGAGGTTAAAGTATTTATTTCTCTAGTTATACTTAGCGATTAATTCATTCCTCTGTAAAGTGGATGGTAAGAAAAGATATGCTTAAAAAAATATTGCAGCGCGTTTTTAATATAATAAATATATATTTTTTGATTTATAAAATTTATTGCGGATACCTAAACCCCCTACAGAGATTTGGCCATGTTCTACCACGTTGGCCAAGTCCGAGTTGATGGATGACGCAAATTTTTTGGTTCCACGACTGGCTGGTTTCATCATGATCACGAAACTCCAAATTTAAATTTTTGGCACGTTCATCTAGCACCGATAGTCGGGGGCTTTCTGATTTAAGTCGGAGGCGGCTGAGTCACCTGCTCTATTTTTACAGACACCATACTATATTATGTATGCGCAAGCCATTCTGTTTGGACTTTACGCTATTCCGTGTGGACCGTAGAAAATATAAATAAAAAAAAATCTATATTGACAAAAGATTTTACATTTTGAAATATTGAAGTCTCTGACTCCCAAACTAGGTAAAAACCTGTATATCAGAAGTCAGCGCCCTCTTCCAAAGAGTATTCAAGAAATGCCAATAAGAAAAAAAATGTATAACAGACAAAAATAATAGTAGAAATTGGATATTTGGAGAAGGAAAATAGAACCTCGAGGACGTGTAACTTGTAAGATAGGATGGAAATTCGTGTAGAGAACTGAAGAAAAGGTAAATAATAAAGCAAAATGTTTCTTTAATAAAAATCATGTGGCAGGAAACAGCTTTTTGAAAGATGGATTTACAATAAAGATAAATGTGTGTGAGTGTAGGTATGTGTCTGTAGTGTATGTGTGTAGTGTAGGTATCTAGGTACTCCATGCCATATGGGTATAAGGCATGAAACAAAACAAAACGTTTTATCAATTAACTGATTTGAACATGCGTCCATTACAATATGTATAAGGCTCTAGTTGCATACAATGGTAACAACACAGGAACCTTGATATTAATGTCTCAATAAGATTAAGTGTTTTCTATTTCAATTTGTCATATTGCAACAATCACTTATAAAAGTCATGTATCAAAGGTTCGAATGATATTTTTCATTAATTACATGCTACCTACTGAGGAGACAAAAGCATGACCTTGATCGATTTAATTTTGACAGAGTCATCGGTACAAAATCGAACATTGACACGACGTGTTCGATCAATGTGGAATCGTGATGGAAATGACATTGCCATATTGCGTAGGTACATACCAACATACCTACTATGTACATGAATTGATTTGGAATTAATTTTTCATGAATTTCATTGTATTGAAATCCAAAAGAATTCTGTAAATTTGATTTTATCTGCTTATCTAAGTTAGTGTTAGCTACTATTCAGTATTTTGTGTATTAGATTGTATTTTACTTTTGTAGTTCTACATAGTTAGTTAAAATTATAACGATTAGTTCGTTTCGGACTATTTAATGTTTGCAGTAGAAGTTATTAAATAGCAAAAGTCATTTAAAGGCTCTGTTAATTATAACATCTTGGAAGTAAAGGCATTTCTTGATTTTCTTCCATTACTTATTAATCAACAGTCAACAGGGACTATTAGTACCTATTTCTATTCATTAAATATACTTTGAATACCTAAACCTTAACAAAATAGACAATCCCACGAATAAGCATAGATTTACCTACACTCGTACAACTGTGTAGGTACTTCTCAGAAAGTGGAACAACAAATAACTCTAAAAGCGTGCGCATATTTGCAAACCGAATATTTGATCTGATGTGACCTTTTGATCGATACAGATTTACCATTGAACTTGTGTGACTCTATGTTGCAACTGACATGCCTTTTGTCATTTCCGAACGAAGGCTATCGTTTATCGACGTGAGACATTTTGTTAGCGAATTAGAAGTTAAGTGACAATGCTACACGCAAAAGATGATGATACGGGGTGTCGAAATCAGCCTTCTGTTCAATGAAGGGTTGTGAAATATATCTGTTGGATAATTTTGTTAGCGTGTGTTACCTATTCTTATGTTTTTCTTGTAATGCAGTTTTCATAGATCCGATAATTGACATAACCTTTTCACGCGGGTCATGTTTACAATGTCACGATTTTGTTTCAATTGGTTTTGCCTTCGAATTAAAATTATGCGTGTCGCGATTCGGTTAAAGGTGTTATTGTCTTAGTTATTGGTACATAAATATAGCACGATCGATGTTATATAGTGTTTATTTGAAAAATAAACGAATTTTTTCAGCCTTTGTACTGGGTTAATTCCATTTGACTTGTTATCGTATCTATTTCATATAAAATTATTCGAGGACAGTCAAATTATAATAAAAGTAATTACAAAAATTAGTTATTTCATGAAATTTACTCACGAATATAACATTAAGTCAAAGTAATAAAAATCGATTTCCTCATTACAATGGACAGGCATTTGAGATTGCTAAACCGCTTTGAAATTCTATTGTTACTGTCAATATATAAGTTTTTTTTCGCATTATGTACAGTTTCCCATATTCGCGTGTATTTCGTACGATGAGGTAATAGTGAAGAATAGGGTATTATCAAATGTTTGTAATAGACTTGTGCTGTCGAAACAACAAATGCACTTTGTTCGGGATTCGGAGAATTTATCTGCATTGTCAGATATTATCTCTACTAATTAAAGAAATTTTGTTTTTCTTAAAGCGCATAAGCGCTGAAACTATATTATGTAGATAATATGTGGGATTAACGTTAAATTTTATTTAGAAGATATATTTAAAATCGTTGCTTTATACAGAACCCTGTATTATGTATTGAGAAATTCATATTTTTTTGGTTAAATATATTTCGATGAATAGAATTTATCGAAAGAACTCTAGAGTTATGAAATAAAGACTTCACATAATTTGATTAGCTAACAATAATCTATAAATATGTTAATATGAAAAACTGTCAATAATAAATAACACAGTTTGCACAATTTACTTGTGATATTAACATTAGATTTAATGTCGAAATGTCATAAGAAATGTAATTCGTATCAAATGTTTGTGCTAGAGCACTAGCATGGTGACTGGCAGGCCTTGGCCAGGTACCTACTATTGGAGCTATAGGTACAAGTATGCGACTAAATCTACATATAAGGGTAAAGATTTTGTATTACAGTCGCTGTTATAATATGATAATGTCATTCGTTACTGCGTTGAATGATCGCTCTAGAAATAGCGATCGAATATGTATTTTTTGCATTAACATATCGGCTAATGATCTGCAATTATACTATTTAAGAAAGAGCTAAAAAAATTGACTATATTTAACTTCGGTGCTAAAATTTGCAAGGAATTTTATGTGCTACGCGTAAATTATTTTTAAACTTAAATACCCTATTGGTTGTTAAGTGAACACTGAACAACTCAAAATCGATCACTTACCATAAAAATAATTTCTTATCGAATTCATTCATTTTTCAAGTCGAAATACTTTGAGGTTTGAGAAGGAATTATAGTTGCCCTATACTAGAAAATATTTGGTATATATAAGATATGATAAGAGATTCATATGTAAGAATTTCCCTAAGTTTTCCCTAAGTTTTCATCTCAAAATGAAAATGATATCTATTCTATGTCTACGTCTACGTCTACGCCATGACAATTTTATGCAACAGAGAAATGCGGCCGCCTCAAAGAAAAAGCTCCAAGAGTATGTATTAAACCGTATGCATATGCATTTACAATAAATATTCCCGCTTCTGAAATAGTACGTATGTAAACAGGAATCCACTGATGGCATGAAATAAACAGTTAGATTCCACGTATTGAATGCAGTACATTTCCTTAACCGCCGATCAGATAGTGTGTACCTACCTACTACAATATGAACGAATGAATTATGCACATTTCCCAGCGGTGAATGAACAAGGAAACACCCACTGTGAAATGCAAATTCCATTCAATTTCGTATCGGAACGCGATCGAATGTCACTTGATTTCGCAAGTATTAGAATAGCTGATAGTTCGGCACTGCAAACAATGGCACAATGTACCTGACTGCTTGACAGGTTACCAAATAGCATCAGATGGTATGGCTAGATCCTATTGATATAAGGGGACAGGAATCAATATCGAATTTACGTCAGATGATTGAATGACTTTGGAATGACATCATTCGTGGAGTGGGTGAGCTTGCATTATGTCACATTTATATTACTAGGAAGGTATATAATATGTATAAACTATAAAGTACTGTTACTGTTAAAACATACATGTATGATTATGTAAATTAAGTTTATCTATCTGCCTGCCACCACCCCTACACTGGATATCTCGATAAACAATAAACACTACATTAAACTTATAATTTTTGCCTAAAATATTACAAAATCTGAAATACCAATATTTATTGATCATATTATAAAAAATTTATTAACAAATCAGCAATGTCTATGAGCGGTCTAAGATCAAGAATGAAGTATCGGATCTATAGTAACATATTTTATTTTATGGCAATCGTATAAATAATTTTATAATAAATTAAGTCAAGCCCAGCAATTTTCTACGTAATGTTCTGATTTCAATGCTGTGGGAACTGAGTCTAGAACTTGTTGGAAGCTTGAACGGTAATTATCATTAATAAACTAACACTTTGACGACTTTGATTAAAGTCAATTACTCTATGTTGTTTTGTTCATTAGATAAAGCAAGCCGTAGAGTAAGTAGCTGAAGGCAAACGAGCAAATCAGCCATTGTTTATAACTTTGTTAATGTAATAATTTGATAATAAGTAATAAAAAAGTCACAAAACGTTGTAGGTGTATGTGGTTATGTTATCTATCTAAAATTAAAATAGCGTGTATTTTCTCTCCATTTTGATTGTTTGTCATAACATCCTTTCGATGGATCTATATAATTTCCGTATTGTTTATAATACTTTCAATTGTCTGTAAGAATAGATCTTTAAGTTTAAACGTTAAAATCATGAAACTGTATTCCTTTTTATTGCATAATAAGAAAGAACTATACGTCATTGTCTAGGCCAGTTGTGCATACATTATAGATAAACCCACAACCAACATAATAGTATAGAACGTTACATATTATATTGTTTCTCAATATTAATTACAGTGAAAGCAGTTCACTATTGTAAGGGTGCTTGTATACAAAGCTTCTGGAATGAATGAGCAAGGCACAACGTGTCAATCGTAGCTTTAGTTATTTTCCACTGACTGTTCAGTTGACTTTTAATTATTGTTCGTTATTGATCTTATAAGTATTAACGCTACTACTCTTTGTAAAATTACTTCGCTTAAATTCCCTTTTTGGAGAAAATTGTTAATGCGTAACTGCAGGTGTATAATTATTGTATCTAATATTAGTCTGTAATTTTAAGAGTTTTCAGTTTAAATAGGTCACATAAATAGACTTTCAAAGTTTGAATATAATACAAAAATATTCAATTAACTACTGAATTCAGATTTGTGTTGAAATTATTTAAATCATATTATAAATAACGCAGCGTTTCAAACTCCCGTGCATATCAAGGTTTAAAAGGCTTTTGTAAATTCTAACTAACACAAATTATGAAATAAATCCTACAAAGTACATTACTTGCATTGTATTAGCCAAAGGTCAGTTTGTCGATAAGAGTCCAGTTGCAATATAATGGAATGTCCATAACGCCTTGGCATTTGGAAATTGGTTCATATTGTTGACGTAAAGTGAAGCAGGATTTATTTGATAAATTGATCATACTGTCCTTGCTGTTTAGCTTTGGTATTAGATGTTGATTAAGCGGAAATAAATATAATACGTTAATTTATAAAGGTACAAGGAAATGATAATTGGAAACGAATTCAATTGAGTGCTTTTATGTAGATAGTGAATAGTGTGATGAAGGAAGTGTTAAAGAATATCTATGTAATTAGCAAAAGAAAAATAAATAAACATTTTGATTGATGTTTAACGTTTTTCAATTAAAGTGGTTATTTAGTAAATTATTCTACTTTTCAATAATTGTAGACAATACGTTGTAATTAAGCGATTATGTTAAGGCTTCTACGAACGATTGATCGGTGGCCTTTTCCTTCATAAATTTTTGTATTGTTTTTCAAGTGAATTTTGTTGTGCTTTGTCAGTTGCATTTAGTTTTCATATACAAAAGTATGTATATGTATAATGTCTCTAAAATTAATTTTGTTTTAATTATTGACATTGGTGATACGTTGTACAATATTAGCTCTAATAGTAAAGACAAAAATAAATATTAATTTATTATAATATTCTACAATGTATACCTACGTTTTAACTTTTAACCAAAATATTGAGTATATCATAATTTATAGATATTTAATTCACCAATTTCAACTGTTATAATATATTTTATTCGACGAAACGGTCTAAGGATGTGCAAATTTAAGTTTAACATTAGGTCAATGTCGTGTCAGAAGTCATTAGCCGATGGAACTTGTTACGAAGGCATCTGTTTGACGAACGCGACTATAGGTATTTCTTAGGAAATAAATATAGGTAAATAATAAATATGTAGGATTCTATGTATTTTAATTTATCAGGTTCCTGTGACAAATAGCTATTATGAATCTTATCACAACTCTCAAGTAAAAAATTCTACGTAAACCGTTTACATTGCAAAGTTCGCTAAAGAAATATATGAACATACGTACAGTATACATACATCTATACAGTAGACATACTTCATCACTACATAGTATCCCTTTGTTTGCTTAAATCTTTAAAACAACGCAACGGATTTTGATGCGGTTTTTTTAATAGATAGAGTGATTTCAGAGAAAGGTTTTAGTATATAATTTATTAGGTTTTAGATAAAGCGGGCGAAGCCGCGGGCGGAAAGCTAGTTATTTATAAACATATTCTTTTTTCAATGCATATAAGAATCAAACATTTCGTTATAAGCCTAATAAACTTTTATAGCAATTCTAATGAACTAGTTTTGATAATAAGGTCAACAATATTTTGGTTCAATAAAATTAACACTAATTGCCGTGGAATGTATGTTTAATCTACTTTTTAACACTTGGAAGTATTGTGCAATGTAAATAAACTTGATTTATTCATCTGAACTTGAATTCTTTATCTGTTGATTTGAATACTTGATTACAATAAAACGGTACGTCTTACATCACACTACTTTGTTAATTAACCTTACCAATATGGTTTTAAACATAGTCAATTCAATAAACTTATAAACCAAATTACTTATATCTTAAAAAAATTAATTCATTGCTCAAAAAGTGCCTACAAAAATGTATTTATTTAATAATTTGAGGCATGTAAAAGTATATAAATTATTTAATCTCGATAAAAAATACTCCGTTACGGATTGCTAAATATTTGGACTACGACCAAATTATAAAAATAATTATTTTTAAGGCCCGTCTAGACTAATTATGCCATAGCCAACTTTGATTTCCGGTGATAAAAATGTTTTTTTTTTCAATCGGCCTTTGAGGTCATCTAGTTTTTATGATCTAAGTAGTATGATGTTTGCGTGATAAAATTAAATAGCAATACTTATAAATTATTTCGCAAATGACTAATCTATATTTTTTAATGTACTACATTCACTTTCGATACAATTTTATAATTAATTATTCGAATTTTTTAAATTACTTCAGACTTGTTTTCTGGGGTAATTATAGCCTTCGGTACATTTGATTTATCGATACTTTTTTATTAGATAGTTTACGTGATGGACGCTTGAAGTAATTTTAAACGTTAGATTATTTAAAAGCTCACGTGATATACTTTTCAGTTTCAGTGGGACAGTATTTTTCATTAATATTTTTTTTTAATTCAAATTGTCCCTATCTTTACTGGATACTTTTGCATAATTAGCCGTACTTATTTAACTAACTAAAATTAAAACTACTTGACGTAAGAATCACATTTTTAGAATGTAGGTAATTTGAAGATTGGTACTCGAAATAGAAAGAATACAAGAACAATAAAAGTAACTTAATTAGATTCGAAATTGATTCTGAACAGGACATAGAGACATGAGCATGTTTCCTGATACTATAAACTTGTACTGTAGGAAATTGTATTATAAATGATAATTAAAAAGGTTATTTTTATGTCCTATTATGATTATCTTACATTTACGAAATGTCAAGTAATATAATGTTTCCTAATCGGACCTAACGATTTTAATGACCAGTATCTATAGAAATATCATTCCATAGTGGGTACAAGTTTAATCTCAAAAGGTGTATGCGATTTTAGTTTATATTCCTATGACTTTAAAAAGGTAAACAGCATGTATAACTAACGGCCGTATACAGCGTTAGTATAAAGTTTTATTACCTGCTAAATATATGTAGAAAACACATGATTATTGATTACGTCGTTTAATTATTTATTATTAAATCAATTGGTGTTAATTGGACAACTTCTACTGAACTTTACGTGGTTATAATGTAACTAGATTTTTTTTGGATTTTATCCTACTTATATAAAATTTATTGTCATATAATATCAATTAAAAATAGGATGCAATCATAGAATAATTAATGAGGTTCCGTCAAAATTTGTTAATTACTTAATAATATTATAAATGTAGAGTCTGTATGTTTAAGGAATTTATTAAGTATATTATGAAAATTAAAATAATATCTTGTGACAAATGTATTTTATCCTAATACAAAAAACATAAGAAAAATATACAGACAAGAAGAGAAAATTGACGCTTTACTATAGTCCTTTTCAACTAGGATGATTCCTGTGACACATCGATTGTTGACACGTGTAGAGATTGCCTTTACTGAAATCGTATCAATTGTTTCCGATAATTGATTCCTGTGACACATCGATTGTTGACACGTGTAGAGATTGCCTTTACTGAAATCGTATCAATTGTTTCCGATAATCGATAATCTAATATATAAAAATCAATGCCACTTTTCGTTGTAATTCCATAACTCGAGAACGGCTGAACCGATTTCGATAATTCTTTTTTTATTATATTCCTTGAAGTACGAGGATGGTTCTTATGTAGAGAAAACGTAAACATGTACCACGGGCGAAGCCGGGGCGGACCGCTAGTATTTTATATGGAAATGAAATCGATTTGAATAAAGGACCAAAATCAGTTATTTCGGCATTTCGCCAACAATTAACTAAGGAATCTTAGCAAACACCACCGACAAAAAGTGAACAATTACAATTAGTAATAATAACACAATACCACGTAAAGTATCAATATAAAAATGCAACTTGTATACAAAGCTGACGGACTCGTACAGACGATTGACGCGATTGACAAACGATCACAAGATGGGCGTCAATTATATGATTTTCCAACTCTATAATTTTTCAACGTTCGATTTCATGTACACGAATTGCGTAGGTATTATTTTTTTGTGTTATTTTATTTTATTTTTCGTTATATTAAACTAAACAATACTGTTTTTGTTTTAGTAGCTTAAGATGTTTAATTTTTTATTTTTGGTAATAATGCCGCCTTGAAATAAAAATATTATGCATTAAAATTATTTTTGCTTTTTAAACATAAAATGCGTAATTCGGAACACAATGAAGTGTCACAGGAATCATCCTAGCTGAAAAGGACTATAACCCCAAATAGTAAACAGAAATAAGTCGAACGGAAGAAAAGCTCATGATCGATTATTGTCACAGCGAATGTGTATGATAAAATACACTAATACATTATCTACTATTTACTTGCATATAAAGTAAATGTTCAGAAAAGTAGAAGCTATTTCCATTTTTACCGTCGATATACCTACATTATTATTGTAATCAAGTTATTGCTAAACCAAAAGCTTCTATCAAACTCTACCAATACTTATTGTGCATGCGATATCCTTATTGCTCTGTATTGTTATAAGTTTTAATTGAATGACGGATTAAATTCTCGATATATTCGATTTCGCGTGTCAATTTATCTTTGATAGTTTTTGAGCAACGTACAGTACCGAAGGTCAGTTTACATCATGATATGTATTGTGTTGAAACATTGTCGTTCTGTCAGTTCATTACCGATATATTGATTGAGTTCCGATCATGATTGCCTGTGGTTTCAATGGGGCTGATTTGTACAATAACATAAAGAAATCGTGGTACAGTAGGCGGTTGTGAAAATGTATTATTTACACGCATTTGTATACAGGGTGGAAATTTTTAATAAGCCCTGCAGGAAAAGTAAACGGCCGTGGCAAGTGAATTTAGAAAATCTTTAAATCCAGTTCTATTTCTTATTAGAAACATAGCAATGTTTCCCTTCAGAAAATTTGGCTATCTCCAGCATTTCACGTACTTCCCCTCCAGGGTCGAGGAAATTTCCATCCTGTATATGCAATATGCATTACAAAACGCCGTGAAATGAATCGATTAAAGTAATTATCAAGGATTTGCTTTTAAGAATTTCTGAAAATTATTTTCTATAATATTTAATAAACCCGCTTTTGCTTTTATTTCATTGAAGCGGTAGTTAAATGCTGTGAGATAATTCCGATGGCAATGGGATTAAATATTTCAAAATGTTGTAATATTATTTCCGACTTAATTTATTGAAAAGCTCATATATTTTGATCCATTTTTATAATGTGTCTGAAAAATATACTTTACGCAGAGTAAGTAAATTGTAAGGACACATACCGATATGATCTATCGCGGGCCTTGAGCGCGGGGACCGAATCGAGAAATTCCGTAACGAAAAAACCTCACGCTCCCCACTCCGACGAGCGGAGGAGTGGCTTGAAGGCATAGCATGCAATAGCTTTACCGCGGCAGTCCCCGAGTGCCACACGTCGTTTTTTTATTGTAAATTATTTTTGTATGAATTGACTCCGATTTTTATAAATAATTTTAGAAGAAGTACACATACATCTAGAGTCGTAATTCCTTGCGGAAAATACTAAATACTGATGTATAAAAGTTATCGAGTAGTCTGATATGAAAAACATAACTTTTTTTCTTAACCAGTGGTTAAAAATAACCGAAGGCTAAACAAGTCGCGATATTGATTACAAAAACAACTTTCACTAGTTTTCCATTACAGATTAATGCTTCATAGAATTCTGTTCGCAACTATTGCCTAAAATACGACTATATTTTTGTAATAAACGCATTGTTATGCAAATGAATATTTTTGACGAGTCGTATGTTGTAATTGCTATTGCATTTACCGCTGCAATTAGACGGATTTTAAATGAGTTTGTTTCAAAAGATGAAGATAATACTTTTTTTGGTAATTTGTAGGACTAGTCAGACTAGAACTATTATTATTGTATTTAGCAACGTTATACCAAAAATCGTTGAAAATTTTGAGATTTTATTAAATACTAGCTGTGCCCCGCGGTTTTACCAGCATAACTCCGCTCCTGTTGGTCTTAACGTGATGATATAAATATAGGCATATAGCCTACCTCAATAAATGGTCTATTATTTAAAACCATATCATAAAGAAGTTTTCAAAGCGGACTATAGTAGTTCCTGAGATAAGCGCGTTCAAACAAACATTCAAACACTTCAGCTTTAGAATATTAGTATATATTATGTGTAGTTTGTTTACGTAAATTTTTATGAAATGTATGCTTGAGATACTTTTAAGTTAGAATGAAACATAAAAATAAAAATTCATTGCACGGTTTACGAGATAAGCGCAATATCATTTCATCAATGTAGAGTTCGCGCTTCCTACTAAGATGAGGACTTTACAGATATTTTGTATGTATTTTTAAGGATTATTTTAATTTATTTTAAAGTCAAGTGACTTACGAATCTATCTGTTTAGTTGTTATAAGGTATTTGAGGATAGAGCTGTAGTTTTATTCAATAAGGCTCGGTTGCAGAAACTTATTTAAACTTGTTTTTTATTCGTTCTCACGCTTTGATGTAATTCCATTTCTATCTCCATTCCCATAACATTCCACAAGGAGTTAACCACAAAATAAACGAATATCAAATAATATTTCAGCTACAATACGTTTTTTCCTCGCTCCTATGTAATTTTCCTGCAAATATAATCTGTAACAAGGTACAACCTCACAATTGCCATTGCCCATAGCACCGGCATGTATCAAGAAATTCGCTTTGGTTGCTCAATCTCGTTATTATTTGAAAATTTATAGCATGTGCAAGACCACAGGCATTCGAGTTTACGACTTTGTGCAATACAATAGCTTTAGTACGTATTTGTTACCAAATGTTTAAAAGTTTACATTGAAAACAGGCGTGATACTGATCGGTATTTATTTAAGATATTTGGTTTAAAGCTAGATGAATGACTCTTACATTCGGTTTTATAACATAGTTTGTGAAATAAATTTCCAGGGCTTTGTTTGTTGCAAAACATTATATGTAAAGCAGAGACATATTGTGTTTATTATAGGCTTAATATATCTAAAGTTCTCAACGAGCCTGTTATTAGCATTGCACGATATAATTTATATCTGTTGAGATTGATATAACGTTTCTACGTTTCTTACGTCGCTCCGTTATCTGATAGGGCGTGGTAAAGTAGGCTATCGTTATAGAGATTTTGTTCTTCAAGCTCATAGATAGTTCACAGATTAATAGATAAAAACAATAACTTACTACGTGCAACATTACTGGAACAATAGTTGCCGTGGTAATCATTACAGTTTCCTTATAAGAATATCTGTTTAAATGGTTAGAGAACAGTAATTATTCGTACGTTTCTAATTTTCAAGGCTCCCTTACAAGGCTTGCGGTTTCTGGGCAGTCTCACTTGCTTTGTTAGGAGATAATTTGCACTGAAATTGGCATGCAACATAATTGCTACGCTTATGGTTTATTTGTGAAATGTTTAGTCATATTTTAGAGACTAAGGTGTTGTTATAGTTTCAAATTGTGGGAACCATCTAGTTTAAAATAGTTGTTAAAATAGGTTTTCAAAATGTCTACTAGAATATTCACATAGCAGTTAGTGTGTAAATATTGTTATGTAGTTTAATGTGTGAATAAATATTTTTTAAAATTGCACATTAATTTTGAAGAGGGATTAGACATAATTTAGTTATTTGGGTATCTAACATAGAAAGAGCATGCAATTTGTTTGAACTGTAAGTAAAGTAGGTACTCCTTGAAGAGAAAAAATCCAGTATTTGTCTATTTGTTATTTTATTTTTATACAGTTGGACATACCTATAGACTAGTTATAAGAAAAGTGTACCAAATATGCATACAATCTTACTTAGTTGTTTGTTCCAAGGATTTTTAGGCATACGTCTAATGTTCATACTTTAACCATAATGTTTAATGATGCGCCTGCTATGTACGTAGAATATGTCAACTATTACTAATTAGGTAAATAAAGTCGATGTTACTTATAAGAACGTTCAACCATAAAAGTAGAGGTTTAAAGTAAAGATTCCAAAGCCATAAAATTAATATACATATGAATTTAATACGTATAAGTCAAGATAATAATATTATACAGGATATGCTGAAGGTATTTTATGCGGACGTCAAGATGTGAGGCGGAAAAATTAAGCACTCTATCAAGGGAATATGTACTCTGATTTTACGAGTTAAGTGCTAAAATTGATTGTTTTAATTACTATATAGTCCACTTGAAACCAGGTGATAGTTGAAAGGGTTCAACAGTTGTTGGAAAGGTCGTCGCAAGGTCGTTGCATGTCCGACAGAATGGCGTTACGCAGTTTAACATTTTTCGTAATTAATCGTGATTTTATTAATTATTTCTTTAGTTAACGGTTTACGGTATATTTTGGAATTGGTCAATTGTTTGTACATCATATCGGGCAGTTAGATGGAATGATGAAATACAACGATATTTTTTTCAATTAGATTGACATTCTATTAATAAATATCAATTTCTGAACTATCTGTAAATTGGCGTAGAATCTTGTTAATTAGGTTTTTACAGTTTTGTGAGAAATATATTGAAACAGTTCGTTAAAAGAACTTAATATTTATAACACTTCAATAACTATCTCTCTACCTTTTGAAGATGTCACAAACATAAAACTTATATCTATCTAAAAGATATTTATGAATGAAAAAACCAGTGGTAAATACATAGCATATATGATTTCAGGATACAGGTATCCTTACAATAACAAACTCAGCATTATCAATAATCATAAGCCATTCATAAAGAAGAGCACGTTTTCCACTTCCCCATTCAATCTTGTAAACTCCAGTGCAAATAACTAAAATATTTCAAGAATTATTTGCAGATTAAACAAAAGCGAAGTACAATAAACCCAATGCAGTTTGCAATAAATATTTCAGCACGCGATATTCGTCTCGCAGCATATGGTAATAAAAGTCATAGTCGTATGTATTTAGTGTTCAAAGTTAACTGGTGTAAAGCATTCCCGTTCGATATAATCTGGCGTCACGAGCGTGCGATTCGTGTTACGTCGTAAATTTTTGTAAGCGTTCGAATTTCCGCGTGCCTAGCTCCGGGAGTACAATGTGGTCCATGTTTAGAGAGAAAGACTAACTTTGAGATAAATCGAGGTAGATTTGTCAATTACCTGTATTTTTAAGTTGGAAGGAAGTTAAGTTTTTTAAGTTATGTTAGGAAGTAGTAGAAATTGCTGAGTTCTAGAGGCTTAGTGTAATGAGGTACATATTATAAGAGTTCGGGAAGAGTAGATCACATTGTAAATTATTACTTTATTAAATAATCTCATGACATTTGACCGCCTTCTTGGTACAGTGGTTGACGCGTGAGCGTAACACCGAGGGGTCCTGGGTTCGATTCCCGGTGGAGACGAAGAAAAAAAAATATCTCGGTCTGGTAGGACACAGAAGGCTGATCACCTACTTGTCCCTAAAGAAAAAACGATCAGTGAAACAGATGTATAATGCATCTGCCCCTTACCCCACTAGGGGACATGGGACTTCACTTAAATAATCTCATGGATGTGGTGAAGATACCAGAATTTAATGTAGAATATTATAATCTTGTATAGCATTTGATTGCTATTTTATGATATATTATGTCTGAATGCTTCTCTAGTTTAAGGTTAAGTCATTTTGAAAATCTAATTAATGCATTCCATTTTTCTTTTTGTTAATAAAATTAATACCTACAATTTGTTGGTTTTTGCATCTTTAAGACTCACAATTATTTTGTGTTCAAGAGGAAGCATGTCGTGATTACCATGAAAAATTAGATAATTCCTATCTTTGTGCAAGTTCTTACAGTAGGTACTATGCTCGTGTAAAATGTAAGGTAAACCATATTTTGTATTTAAATAGAGCTTTAATAGTCAACAACTTCTTTTAAAATATTTATAATCCACCAAAAGTTAAAATAGTTTTACTGCCGCATACCAGTACTAGAATTAACATACTTCTTAAATAAGTTAATCTTTTTCTTCGAGATCTTACTAGAACGTTCAGTGCTCTCGTGACAGAATGTTGCAAATCTAACCCTCGCTATGGGTGACGGTAACAATCAGATGACCTGTCTCCTTCACAAACAAACGCATAAAAAGTACAATAAATCTAAGATAAAACATATCGCCACTCCAGTTAATTTCAGTGTAATGTCGTTGCAGAATTTTTTCGTCAAATTGGCACATATTACGTGTTTGGAATCAAGGTTACGTACGATCTTTTTATCGCATATAAATATGACTTTCAGCGCTTGCAGGACCTCCGTTCCGTGTGACCTTCAGGCTCGCTCCCACGGTCTTTCGCGGTAATTATTTTAGTGATTGTGATAAGGGCTCCGTACGTCATTACAGGTAGGATGCACTGGTTAAATGCTCGCGTTTTTAAACTCTGA
Source organism: Colias croceus (assembly GCF_905220415.1). Classification (NCBI taxonomy): domain Eukaryota; kingdom Metazoa; phylum Arthropoda; class Insecta; order Lepidoptera; family Pieridae; genus Colias; species Colias croceus. The sequence continues at coordinate 11,105,805 of NC_059537.1, forward strand.
GGGATTGACGACTTAAATATATAGCTTAGCTTGCCGAATGCTGCCCAACCAAGGCGAATTCTTCTGTTGGCTTCCACTTCGAAGTTTTGTTTGCCTAGCTGGATGTTTTGGCCAAGGTAGATATAATTTTGCACAACCTCAAGCGTGGATTCATTAATGATCACAGGTCTTGGGACTGCGTGCGCGTTGAACATTACCTTCGTCTTGTCCAAATTCATCTTGAGGCCTACCCGTTGTGAAGAATCGTTTAGGTTGTTCAGCATATCGTCAAGCTGTTGCACGGATTCCGCTATTATAACTATATCATCTGCAAAGCGCAGATGCGAGATGTATCGACCGTTAATGTTGATTCCGCGTTCTTTCCAATCGAGTGTCTTGAAGATGTCCTCCAACGCATTTGAAAAGAGCTTTGGCGAAATAACATCACCTTGCCTTACTCCACGTTGCAACTGGATTGATCTTGTACTCTGCCCTTGTACTTGAACGGTCATCGAAGCGGTTTCATAGATACACCTCAGCACATCGATATAGCGGTAATCAATTTGAGCTCGCTGCAAAGAATCCAACACTGCCCAAGTTTCGATGGTATCAAAGGCTTTTTCGTAGTCAACATATGCCAGACAGAGAGGTCGATTATATTCTTCCGTTTTTTGAATAATTTGTCTAAGTGTGTGTATGTGATCTACGGTACTGAAACCTTGTCGGAATCCTGCTTGCTCAGGTGGCTGAAATTCGTCAAGCTTACGAGCGACACGATTTGTGATAGTTCTCGAGAAAAGCTTATATACATGACTTAGGAGGGATATAGGACGGTAGTTTTTCAACGCTGTTCTATCACCTTTTTTGAAAAACAATATCGTTGCACTCCTACTCCATGTTTCTGGGATTGAGCCGCTGTGGAGGACAGAGTTAAAAAGCTTAGCGAGTTCCTTTATTAGTGGCAATCCACCAGCTTTAATGAGCTCAGTTGTAACTCCGTCCTCTCCAGGAGCTTTATTGTTCCTAAGCTGCTCAAGTGCTATCTTGACCTCATCTACGTCAATGTCAGGAAGTTCGTCTGTATAGTGGCGAGTTAACTTGGCTCTTGGATCATCTGTAGTAGGGATTTCAGGCCTTTGATTTTTGTGTCCATACAGATCGCTATAGTATCTTTCGACTTCCATGAGTATATCTGGTTTCGAAGAGACTATATTTCCTTGAGATGTTACTAGTTTGGTGATGTGACAATGTGAAGTATATGGCTTAGTGAAGACTTTAGAGCCTTTATTGTTTTCTATGGCCTCTTTGATGGTTTTGGCATTATATTGGCGGATGTCATGCCGAATACGTTTTTTAACTTCCTTATTCAAGTCTCGGTATTCTAACGTATCTTTGCTAACGTATTCTCTTCTCTTACTCATCAAATCGAGAGTCTCACTGGAAAGCTTAGATTTATATCCCTTCTTCGTTTGTTTAAAGTATTTTTGCCCCACCTCACGGATTATTCGTACAAGTTCATTGTTAGTGGCATTGACATTGTCGTCGTTAATTGGCAATGCTTCAAATCGATTTTTTAATTCCAGCTGAAACTTTTCAGTACCATCTTGCGTATAGAGTAGGTTCGGACGTAGAGTTGACTTCATCAGGCGCTTACGCTCTAGCTGGACATCAATATTAAGCGTACCTCTTACCATTCTATGGTCGCTACCGGTATTGAACCTATTGACCACAGAGACGTCGGTGAATATGTAGCGCTTGTCGGTAAGGATGAAGTCAATCTCGTTCTTTGTCATGCCATCTGGGCTCCGCCATGTCCACTTTCTTTGGGGCTTCTTTTTGAAAAATGAGCTCATATTGTATAACCGCTGACGTTCGAGAAAGTTAACAAGCATTTGACCCCTTGTGTTTCTACATCCATATCCGTGTGGACCTACTCTAGATTCACCCGATTCTCGAAGTCCAACCTTAGCATTGAAGTCACCCATTACAACCTTAAAATGTGACTCGGAATTAGACATAGCCTTAACTATGTCATCGTACATAGCCTCGACCTCATCGTCAGAGTGCGCAGACGTTGGAGCATATACTTGGATAACCTTCAAGGAGTACCTTTTGGTTATCTTCAGTACTAGAAACGCAACTCTACTAGACACACTCCCGATTTCTACAATGTTGTTAATGAGTGACTTATGAACGACAAAACCGACACCACCTTGGGAAAGTTGGTCTCCCTCACGGTAGTAAAGTAAGTGGCCTGATTTTAGGGTCAAAGTATTTTCTCCCTGTCTCCGGACTTCAGATAAGCCCACAATGTGCCATTTGATGTGACTAAGCTCTGTCTCAAGTTCTGTAATGTGTTCGTCTAGCCGAAGAGTTCGTCCGTTATACGTAGCCAAGGTCAATCGTTTACGGTAGCCATCATTAACCCGGGGATTCCTAGCACCCCCTGCCCCGCCGTTACCTAGGTCGCTACCATGACCAGGAATAGCGGAGCGACCGGGAACTGGGGGCCGTTTCTTGGATGCAACTTTCATATTCTTCTTTACTATATCTGGGAGGATATGCCCTAGTCACCGCGCTGGGCAGGCGTGTTGGTGACCGCAGTGAGAGACTTATTTAATCGGCAAAGCTGCTGCCCAGTGTCGATTATTTTAGATTTGTAAGCCCCTTATTAAGAAATGGTTATTCCGCCATTTATCGGTCGCCATTGCCTTGTCCGTTGCATAGCAGGATGTACCACGAGCAGGTAAGGTTGGCAATTGGGCTATCTAGATGTCTGTCGATATCCCCTTACATCCCTGCATCTGTGCATCCTACCTGTAATGACGTACGGAGCCGAAACGTGGACTCTTACATGCGGACTCATCCATAAGTTCAACGTTGCGCAGCGAGCTATGGAGCGAGCTATGTTAGGAGTTTCTTTGTCGGATAAAATTCGTAACGAGGTTATCCGACAAAGAACCAAAGTAACCGACATAGCCCGCAAAATAAGCACGTTGAAGTGGCGGTGGGCTGGCCATGTGTGTAGGAGAACAGACGGCCGATGGAGTCGGCATGTGCTTGAATGGAGACCACGTACAGGCAAGCGTAGTGTAGGACGCCCTGCGGCGCGTTGGACTGACGACTTAAAGAAGGTGGCCGGCATTGGGTGGATGCGGTATGCCGAAGAAAGAGGAAAGTGGCGCGATCTGGGAGAGGCCTACGTCCAGCAGTGGACGGGAATAGGCTGATGTGATGTGTGATGATGTGATGATAAGGGCTTGGTCACGTACACTTTAGAACTCAATTTGCATAGTTTTAGTCCTAGTTGATGCAATGCTGTTAAACGTGTTGGTTGTTGGACACGATAAAATAGACAATTTGAATAAAACTAAACTAGAGTAAATGCATTTAAATTTAAACTTTGTCTAGATCGCGTTCACAAATATGCAGCTTACAAGGCAAAATGCGAAAACAGTGCGATTTAATTCTCTTGAAGGCAGACACTCTTGAAGGCTAATCTAAGATTCAGCCTAATCCAATGTTATAAATTGTCCAATGAAAAAAGGAGAAATTAAAGTCCTTGTCGTGTCTTTCAACATAAAATAAAGGTCTGGCGTCGTTCTTAATGGTTTAATATTTCTTTGTCACGCAGAAAAGCGCTAAATAAGTGTGTGTATTTTACTTACTTAGTTGCTATTTAAGATATCTCAGACCTTTACTGGACAATGATGAATAAGATAAACCGTTATATGGAAAAACCTCGTGCATTAAAACAATAGTCATGCATGTCGTTTGTTTTGATAACAAAATTATATTAGCTGAGAAAAGCTTTTAAACTGATATTTTTATTTACCTATACATTTTATTTTATGCTTAGCATACAAAGCGAAAATGTCTGAATTATGGACTTATGTCATTTATAGGTATTTAAAATTGTAAGTGCTAATTGAAATTCAAGTGTCAAGTCAATAAAACTTATTTTGCAAATTTAAATTTGTTTAGATTTTTTCCGGTTGAATTACATAAAATGCGCTGGCTCAATTTTTTGTTACGTTTCTTGCCCAATTTATTTCATTTGGACAAACCAAAATAACGTAAGATTATTGAAAAAAAATATTTTGCCTTTATGAATGAAATCATATTTTTATAAGATTTGTTTGAATTACTGACCGAAGCTTTGGTTCGATTACTAACAAATTTCGTAATAAGGCACAGAAGGCTGAAAACCTTTTTAACTCAAACAATAAGATCTAAAACGAAACTGAACCAGTACAAAATATATGCTCCTATTATTAACAGCGTTTAAAACAGGAGACGTAGCGCAAACGATAAAATTTTTAAGAGAGAAAATTTTAGTGATAAACTGTAATGGTGAAATTATAAAATGATATCGATAACTTCATATTCTTTATACTTACACATAATGTAGGAATGTTTGAACTCCGATATACGACATTCAGTATTTATATGCTCAAATCGTTTGAAGCAAACCTAGAATTCTGCCTGAATTGTTAGTGCACGTAGACACAGCTAAAGGCCTCAATAAAAATAAGAACAATACATTTAGATATGATGTAATCCTGTTGCATAATAAGTACTCTATATTTCAAGAAGGTTTCACAAAGTGGGCGAAAGCCGTCCAACCAAAAATTTAAGGTTATCTCCACACGCGTGATCGCATTATTACGCTGTATTCGTCTGCAATATTTAACATGCTCCTTTTTAGTACAGTCGTTACATTAAAAACTATCGCAACTCTGAAACAAAGAGAACAATTATCTGAGCTGATATGAACAGGATTATAAATGATTCTCTTACTTACTTTTAATTAGGTACTTATTGCCAAACTGCGCAATATTGAATTGTGTTAGTCAGCCTTTTGTCATATTATTTCTATGAGATGTTTATCTTCTGGAGGCTTGGCTAATTCTTTCTTTAAAAAACTAATTAATGCTAAACCCGGTTAGCTATTTATTGTTAAATGTACACATGTAAGAGAAGGGTGGGTCTTGTAATATCGAGCTAAGTGATAGATGGCTTGATAACAAATTGCTAAATTATTACCGCAACAATAGCCTCTGGTGGTGTTGTCGACATGTCGATTAGTTTGCATATCAAAACCATTTAACATTTTAATGAAATAAAATGCCTCGGACTTTTTAGGGTTCCGTAGCCAAAATGGCAAAAACGGAACCCTTATAGTTTCGTCATGTCCGTCTGTCCGTCTGTCCGTCTGTCCGTCTGTCACAGCCGATTTACTCGGAAACTATAAGTACTACAGTGATGAAATTTGATGGGAATATGTGTTGTATGAACCGCTACAAAAATATGACACTAAATAGTAAAAAAAAGAATTGGGGGTGGGGCCCCCCATACATGTAACTGAGGGATGAAATTTTTTTTTTCGATGTACATACCCGTGTGGGGTATCAATGGAAAGGTCTTTTAAAATGATATAAAGTTTTCTAAAAAACATTTTTCTTAAAGTGAACGGTTTTTGAGATATCAGCTCTCAAAGTCGTAAAAAGTATGTCCCCCCCCCTCTATTTTTATAACTACGGGGTATAAAATTCTAAAAAAAATAGAGGTGATGCATGCTAATTAACTCTTTCAACGATTTTTGGTTTGATCAAAGTATCTCTTATAGTTTTTGAGATAGGTTGATTTAACTGTAATTTATTATATTTGCTGCTACGGAACCCTTTGTGCGCGAGCCCGACTCGCACTTGGCCGGTTTTTTTTCTTCTTTGGTGAACGCTTGAAGTATGATTACTTAATTATTATCTAGGTCGAATTTAGATTTTATGGCTTCTATATTCTTTAAATTATTGTCATAGTTTCAGATTTAAACAAATAAAAAGTATAATTAAAAAAAATACAACAAAATATGACAAATCTATAATAGTAACCGGAAAAGATTAGTTGGAATTTTTTTGAGATTAATTACCAATTTTTGAGTGTAATTACGACCTTGTAATGATCGCATTTCATGACGTAGATTTCATGATAGACATATATTTTTCAAAGGAGAATGGCGAAACTGGGCCTAACATAAATAAGGCCTTACAGAAATGATAATAAATTTAAAATTCATTATGTTATTTTTAATAATTCTTGGTAAAATATTGACTTCTGATTCTATGGGAAAACAAATGTTTGAAAAAAAAGATAATATGTTCACTAACGGCATTGTTATTTAGATTTCTATGACTACCGGTCTTATCAAGCAGAGATTGTCAGTGCTGTCAGGAGTAAAATAGTCGATATATCGATTAAAACGAATGAATATTTATTTTCATTTTTAGTTTTATACAAAATTCAAATGCTTTATGAATCAGAAATATAAGTTGACTACGTTACATATTTTATTTTTAACTTTTTAACACGCTATTTATTTAGGTAATCCGTAATTCTATACATTTTTACTCATGGCGGCCGCACTTTGTAAGAATATTTCTGAAATGTAGCTGGCCGCTTCAATTTTAAATACAATGTCATGTTTGTCGTTTGACTTTTGACATTTGATTGAGGTTTTTCGTTACGTTACATTCGACTTTGTGCTTGTGGTTAACTTATTTTCTTCATCTTTATCGACTTTCGCTACGCATTACGGACACTGACGATCTCTGTTATTACTACCAACCAACGCTTGCACACCGGACTTTGATTACCTGCCTTTACGACTCACTACTGCTACCCTACCTGGACACCGACTTTGCATCCGATTTTTAATTTACAATTAATATGAACTGCATCAACTGTGGTATAAATGCTAATCGTAACAATGCTATACGTATGCATTTGTTACAAGATAACGCAATATTATCAATTATACAAGGGTGGGCTGCTCCTCTAACGGTTAGTGGATTAGTATTATCTAAGGTATTTAGTACTCGCTATTGAAATCAAACAAAAATGTAAACACACATTGTTTTTTATATTTATACTAGCGGTCCTCCCCGGCTTCGCCCGTGGTACCTACATGTTTAAACTATCCTATCTCTCAAGTTGGATCGAACTCCACAAGTTGTGCGAATTTTATTATAATCGGTTAAGTGGTTTAGGAGTCCATTGAGGACAAACATTGTGACACGAGATCTATATATATTCACTTTCTTTTGTCCAATTGTAATATTAATTCTTTATTTGTAGATCACTCACTCTGATCACATATTATTTGATGCATGCTGGAAACTTGCAAATGATACTTTGAGGATTGAAAATCATGAAGATGACAATGCAGTTGGTTTCCTTAGGTTCATATCAAATTAAGCAAGCAAGGTCCTATTATGGTGAGCACATAAGAAACGATGGCAAATATGTTATAGAAGTGTGCCGTGAATCAGACAGCGACATACAGAGAGCACTGTCAACATCAAGTACTACATGGCTTTTAAGAGGTCGCATTCAATCCAGGCATAGAAGTAGTAAAACTTATTTTACTTATATTTTAGTCGACAGTGCTCTCATAGGAAGGGAAGCAATAACAGTTTATTATTGTAATTGTTTAGTAGGAAGAAGAACTGTAGGTTGCTGCTGTCACGTTATGTCCATAATATGGTACCTTAGCTGGGCAAGGTTTCAACCAGATTTAATGCCGCCAGCACAGTTTCTGGATGATGTGTTAATTGTTTATGATGATAATGATGAATAAACGATTTATGAAAAAACGTGTTTTATTTTATATACTTATAAGTACCTACGGTGTTTTGGTAGGTACTCTAAAAGAATAAAAGTTCGATCCAATATCTCTATTACCTAACTGTTCTTCTGTTACACTCTATCTAAATAATATATATTATAGGATATAAACTTACCTCTACTTAGAAAGAAACAAAGCTATTCATTGAACTCGAGCAAACATAACCTCAATTTTAGTGACGTTACATGCTCAATATCTCTGCTATCCCATAGAACAGATCTTTAATTGTTATATTTATAGAATCTGTATATTTTTATCTATTTAACCCCACATAAATCATCAGTGTAACGATCAGGCCCAAAGTCCTATGGGAGTTCGCCATTCTCCTTTAGATTTGAATTTATGACGAATATCTCCATAGTAGCACATAGAGTCGTAATTTATGATATTTTTTTATCTGTTAATATATCAAATACTAATGTGGGAAAGGAAATAAACCAACAAACAATTTGTTAAAATCGATGTATCATTACATAAACTTGTACAATACATTTATGAATGCAATGATCGTAAATAAAGTGCAACATAACACTTAATCGTTATGAAATATACGCTTTATTTTTAATTATCCTTGCTCAATTATGTGAATTTCAAAGTGTTACAGTATTGTTGTAATACACAATATATTATATAATTCATAGTAAGTAATAGTTAACGCATAATGAAGTGAATATATAATTATATAAGCGGGTATGGTATTGTTATTTTAACACATTTAAATTTATATTAGTTTCTTCATTGAGATTTATTTTAATTTGCTTTTATTATTGCTATTTAAATTACCCAACTATATTATGTTATTTATTTTGTCATGTTTGTCTCTGCTGAACTGGTAAGGTTGGACTGATTTAGTGTTTTTGAATGCATTTCTTATGGATTTTGGTTCAGAAGCGAGATGATGTGTCAATAAGATCCTACTTTTTATATTGCAGTACATACTACATAGTGTTGAGTAGAAAAATATTGATAAAATATATCTGAGGTATATAAAATAGTGTAAAACTATCTAAAATAGTATTGTATAACTTTAAATGCTTTTGTGTTTGCAATTTTGGTGTAAATCATACTTGCCCAGGACAGGTTTTTATCATGCCATTTGTTTACTGCATACCTTTTGTATTACGCCAGAATTATTTGGGACAAGAAAATATATAAGTGTGTATCTACTTTTTTGCACATCATCAACTTTAAAACGTTTCTTATTTCTCAACGAGTTAAAATCCCGTGTTCTTCTGTGGTGTATGGAGTAATTATTTGTAAAAAAACGCTTCTTTTACTCAGTAAACTTTTCAACTATAATTTTGCATCTATTAACTCAGAACTTATGACTGGGAGAACCGATTTTGATGATTATTTTTTTTTATTTTAAAGCTAATACCTTCCAGTTGGTCACATTTAACTTATGTCCAGTTCTGACCATTTGAGGGGGGTTAGTTTTTTGTGAAAAAATAATTAATAATTATTTTAATAAAGTTACGTATAATCTTTATCAGGAAATAAAAAAAATGAAAAAGAACAATAAAATCAAATGGAAGCCACCTCGCTCTATATGTAATGATTCTCTGATTACCTGGAATCACCGATCTCATGGAATGCCATATTTGTTCATACTCATGAACAAATTGAGAGTAAATCTTTATTAGCCAATATCTTTTAACTAGTGGATTTATAGCTGTGCCATATTTGGTTTGTATTGACAGATATGGGCCGTAGAGCTGCATAAGCATTTTAATACTGTTAAGTTACTTTTAACAATATTTTTGATAATAAACCAGGCGATAATCTGCTGCATTAGTAACCTAAAAAGTAATTTTTGAGAGTAAGTACGTATTGAGTTATAGAATGAGATGTTTATTTGTAAATACAGTCAGACCCCAATTGAGTAAATTTATTAAAAAATGATGTATTTTTTTATTAGGGAATCCACATTCTCTCATGCGATAATTCGGCACACTAACCACTACGCCAAAGGAGGGATCAAAATAATTCAAACCTAACCTTAATACGTCCGCGGTATGAAATTAAATATATCATTACATTTCGGTATAATTGATCAATATAATTAACTTTTCTAATGTAATTACAATAACACGCTACGGTTATATAACAAAGCAAATAACGTATCAGATTGGCAGGTGTTGATTATCGGATATAATGTGTCAGAGTGGCCCAAATAGAAAGTATGTGGCCCACTTCTTTTAGCGCATTATGTAATGTGCATTGATGCACTTCGCACTCTATGTACGTGGCGTGAAATGTGATATGGCATACTAAGTTGTATGAATTTCTTAAGTGATTTTTAAGGTGTGGTGTAATACGGATGTCGATTCTTGATTGGTTTTTCTAGCATGAACTGACGACCTAAACCTGAAGTTTTTCCTGGACAATTAATACATAATTATGGTGTTTATATTTATTTTCATTAAAATATATTATTTTTTATGAACTGTAAACTACAAAGTAACTAATTAAGCGTAAAGTTGAGTTTATTTTATGACAAATTCTGAAAAAATGATATTAAAGAAATAAAATATTTATCGATTATTATAATTTTTAGCATTACCGACCGCATATTAGCTAGAAAATCACATAGCTACTTTACATAGTAAGATGACCAGAATAATCGAAATTAAAACATCCTCACTGAATTGGATACGTCAATTAACATGAATTAGAATTAATTGAAAAAAGGCCTAATGGACAATTTTTTAGAACTATTATCATTCCTACTGCATTTTTAATTATGTGGAAGAAATGCGCAAAATGTAGTTTGTAACGTAAATTGTGTAAACATTACATTAATTAGTAATTATTCAAACCACTTGTTCGCATTCTTATTGCGACACTTGTATACTCGAAAGTTATCCTTTGTAATTATTGAAATTAGTTTTTACTAGCTTTCCGCCCGTGGCTTCGCCCGCGCAGTCAAAGAAAAACCCGCACAGTTCCCGTTCCCGTGGGATTTCCGGGATAAAACCTATCCTATGTCCCGGGGTAAAAAGTAGCCTATGTCCTTTCTCGGGTATCAAAATATCTCTATACCAAATTTCATGCAAATTGGTTCAGTAGTTAAGGCGTGATTGAGTAACAGACGGACAGACAGAGTTACTTTCGCATTTATAATATTAGTACGGACTATTTATATACCGAATTAATTTGATCTTTTATTATATGTTTTAGCACCAGTGTAGCCGAATGTTGTCTTTTGTTATTTTTAAAATTAGTTTATTTTATTTGAAACCGACTTAATTTGAATATGTTTTTCATTATATAAGAAAACCTTCGTATTAACTTCCTTATCATACTTATACATCCCAGTTACCCAGTATACCTAATGCCATGATAAAAAAAAAAGATATATAGAATATAATGTACACGAGTCTGTTATAATACAATAACAAAGTCAATATACTTTTATATATATTACTTATGGATAAACAATTTAATATAAAAGCACCTTTCATATCAGGTGCATTTTATTACCTTTAATACTTCCTCGTATTGTTTCTTATGTAATATAAATATTTACAAGTAAGCAAGCAAGGCTCAGTGGTGAGACTCCAACATAAAACGAAAAAATTGGGGTTCGAGACCAGACGAGCGTGCTAAAAATAAGATGAGTTTTCAATTTATCTCCAAATTACTCTGTGTATGTTGGTAGTTCGTACATTATGTCTGTGTTGGTATTTTGCTAAATCGATGCATTTTCTATTTCTATTATCCCTAATAATTTAAAGTTCACCAAAAGTAAGTATACATTTTAAACAATCTTTTTTAACACCGATCCGATATAAAGGTCTCCATTATTTTAATAATTCCGTGTCAAATACACTTCTTGGTCATATGAAACATATAGTTTAACGTTACATTAAACTAGTTTATATCCGAGATCATTAAACACGATATCCAGCTCACGATTATAGTTTGACGTTGCATAGAATAAATATTTGGGCATAATTACACATCACGACTGTAGGCTGCATTGGGACGGTCTAGTAGCGTTTAGAGGCATAGTTTTAATATTTGCAGCTTGACTCAGTCGGTTGTTTGGAAAAAATGGCTTCTTGTATTTCCTAACTGTATGCACTAAAGAATAAATAAATAATTAATATCAGTCGACGATTTTTTTAGCTTCATTTACATTTAAAAATAAATTTTGTAATTGAAGTGTTGACACAATCAGAATCGTCCAAAATTTGATTATTATTATCACGGGTTTAAGGATATATGACGCATTGCACTTGCGATTATCATACGCCCCTTCATCCATGTAACCCATGTTACATAATAAAATCAATGGTTACATACGCAATGAGACTCCATTTAATAGTACCACAGATAATTAATACTAGTACTAGTAAGATACGTCACAGGTTCAAAGAAACCGCCAGTATCTATAATGTGTACTAAACGGGCATGTGAAAAATCTTAATGGTTGCACTTCGTGGAATGCTCTGAGAGGATTAATGGTGACAAATGGCTATTGAATAGACTAGCTAACTTTATGGGCTTATGCTGGATACACTGAAAGTTCATTGGTCTCTTAGAAATAGCGATGTTTAGGTTTTAATGTGTGTTTATTTCAGAAGGGATTTTTTGGAATTTGTTTTTTGAAAATGACGGATTGATGTTCGAAAAGTAAGGGGATGAACAATTAGAAGAAAGAAAACAATATTTTGTAAATTATTTTCCTTTTATTTACAAAATGTCTACGTAGTTTGAAGGTAAACGAGCATTGAATAACAAAATTAAAAAACGTATTTTTTAATAAACTCGCAACTGTTTTCCAAATATCAATTAAAAGCTGACATAAATAATAAAATGAAATAAATTTATAATCAAACGCTATCTACGCGTTTTTGTTTTGTAGAGCTTACGAACGTTATCGCCCTAAGAAAAAACATCAACGCGTCTCTTTACTTAGTTTGTGTTAAGAGGGCTTATTCAATTTAACGCAAGTCAAAATCTCCGCGATCTATTACGATAGATCGCGGCTTGCGCTATCCTTTTACTATGAACAGCATAAGTCCACAGGAGAGCGCTGAGCAACATATCCTCTCTCTGGAAAGGCTCGCTGCCGACAAAAGTACTCTGTGCTGCCGACTGATTTTAATCGGGTCGCGCGCAGTGTTTTATAGTACTTTAAAAAAAATGTAGAAAAATAATAGAGGTACCTTAGTTGATTTTTTAAATTTTATCTTATAAGTAAGACGTTCTTTTATTGCAATATGTATAAATTATATTAAACTAAGTCAAATATCTTGGTGAAAATAATCATTTTGTCGACTATAATTTCTAAAAAAATTCACATTGTTCGGATTTTAATTTCGTAAGTTAGGAGTCCAAAATAAAAAAATCTTTTAACTAACTATTTTAATAAGGATTTTAGCAGTTAGTTAAAAAAAATTGTGTGTTAGATCTGTCAGCGATTTCAGATATTTTTAGCTTCGAAATTGACACTAAAAGCGAAATCAAGTAATCATCGGCTCAGTTATCTTGATGGTATTCACAAATACTGTATTAATTGAAAAAAACTCTTAACTAACTATATAGACAATAAAATTTCCTAAAATTATTAGTAATTCATATGTTTTTAAGATAAGTGGTTGATGGACAATCTGGTTTGAAAAATCACATATTTGAGCCAAACAGCGCACGGACCGCGTACACGGCCTTAAGCGTACATGTTTTGCGCTATGTTACATTAGATTTTATTTTTCTTAGATAATAATTATGACCATGAAATAGCAAAAATATTGTTTCTAGATTTTCACTTGATGTAAATAAGTTATATTCACGCTTTCAATTAAATGAACCACGATTTCAGAGTGCATTTAAAAGTTGAATTACAGAATATAATATTTACTTTACTTATATTACCATAACAGAAAAATAGTTTATACGTAGGATATTAATATATTTATTGTACTTTAAAAATTTTGTGTGGTTACGAAAATAAACAACACAATTTTCAAAAACTGATATTATGTTCATTGTTCAGTATGTTGCAAATATTAAATCATACTCGTAAATAATGTAAAATTCTCTATTCCATTGAAATACCACTTCCCCGAAACCAGCCCTCTTACAATGTTATGCCCGCAAGAACAGACCCTAGAAACATTACAAAAAGTAACTCCAATACCACAAAACGTAGCATTCAAGATCTGAACAACATCCTGAAAGTATGTAATCTATCCCTGACATTTGTCCGCCCCACCAAGCCAGCGAGGCACAGCCGCGCGACCGGCCACCACAGAGCAAGTATACCGGCCACTGTGGTGCGCTGACTTCCCGCGATACAACGCGTGATGCGGTAGTGAGTGAAGTGACTGTGTGTGCTATGGGCTCTTTTACGTACTTCAGCGCAGGCGCGCTGTTCACATTGGTTATATTGACAGGTGAGACAATTTGAAAATGAAACGAGAGCTATTTGAAAAACGTTCGGAATTTAAACGCGTTATTTTTTAATTTTGCGTAGCTGTCACAATGTCACGAAGGTATATTTTTTTATAAAAAATTATGTGTTGCCAGTATTCTTTTAAAAATAAAATTTAAATTGAGAATGGAATTAAATCAGCGCTCAATTATTGTAAGAAGTATGAAGTGACGTTCAAAGGCTGCGGAAATAAATTAATAGGTAGATCGATCAGGGAAAGTTAAATGTTGTTATTAGTGTATCACGCATGATAAGTCAATGTGATTGATTGGTATTTTTAAGGAATTCGCATTTTAATTTATCGGTTTATTTAATTTAAGATATTCACTAAATATTTAATAATTAATCGCTCCTAAAGAATCGTACAAGGAACAAAAACGAAAGGCTTATATAAGTTAGATAGTTGTAATTAATATGCATACGATAAAAGTTTTAAATAAACGTTTATAGTTGCGAATAATAAGCAGTTTTTGTTTCTAATTATTATTTTTTCATCAAACATAATACGCGACAAGTCGAATTTCTCATGTCAACAATGTCAATTTCTCATGACAAATTCTTTCGCTCTTGCGCAATTTGTCTAGCGAAGTTTAGATGTTTTAATTATATTTCACCAAATCATTCTGTTACAAAACGTCTGTTCAAAAAGTCTGTTGTTTTTATTTATGCAAATGTATGCAACGTTTAATGTTTGTTTATTAAAGATTGTCTGAGTTAACTTGAACCATAATGACACCGAACGAATGCCGAAATAGAAATGCTGTTTGATATTGACGTGATATTTTCTAAACTCGTTTTTTATTTTTATTATGATCGAACTCATAAATGCGATTCGGTTCTTCGTAAGCTTTCCTCTTAATGCAATCGTTGAAAATAAAAGTATGTTTAACTGTACAGAGGCTTTAAGGTGTATTATGGTGAGACATAATTTCTCCATTAGAAATGTACACAATAAAAAAATCACATTTACAGAGCTATACAAAATAAAATGATAAAATTTCGAATGACATTGAGAACAATGGAAGTCATAGAAAGGGATAGTTATACTTAATTCAAGTTTATTTGGAACTTTTACTAATGCCGTGCCAAACAAAACCCAATTAAGTTCGCTTATCCCATTAATTCTCTTGTCACTTTCGTTCTATGGTCGCACAATGATAGTTATGGGAAAAATCACAGCAAAACACCTTGGTTTTCTCATGCGATTAATTAGCCAAAGTATTTTGAAACACGCACGTTAATTGTTCTATTGCAAGCGGTCAGACATTGAAATTGATGTTGAGTAACAAGCGTTAACTGCTCATAACGTGTATTTCGGGAATGTGGTACTTTAATATGGATTAATAAACTGAGGTTGCTGTGAAAAATAGATTTAAATTACTGATGTAAATTTTACAATTTAGTCATTTTAGTTAGAAGTAGTTTTGACGATAATTTGCACTTAAAAACCTTATAATTTTCTTTGTATGAATATTATATATTTAAATGTTAGATTAGTTTCTATACTATCTCTCTATCTATACTAATATTATAAAGCTGAAGAGTTTGTTTTAACGCGCTAATCTCAGGAACTTCTGGTCCGATTTGAAAAGTTCTTTCGGTGTTAGATAGCCCATTTATTGAGGAAGGCTGGCTAAAGCAATGCGAGTGAAACCGCGGGGAACAGCTAGCTTAGAATAAATATCGTACTGATCGCAGGAAAATTTAATTCATCTCTATATATTTTGTTATGTGGAATTATTTTACTGATTATGCCTAACTATTTCAGAATATTAAAGAATTTACATACCATAAAATTTATGATTGCATTTTATTTATTGGGTTATCCCAATAAAACTAACAATGTCGTACTAAATAATATAAACCTATTAAGTTTATGAAATGTTAATTTTACTCTATCTAAAGTAGAGTTAGCAAACGAGCGTCTTATCAGGTAATACCTGGCTTATTTATCCTGTTAAATTTTGAAATAAATGTGGAAAAGTTTTAATAAGTGTGTAATGTTTTCAAAGTGATAATTATATTCAGTTATCGAAATATAAACATTCATTACACATCTTGTAAATGTCTTTAGGTCATTGCGCGACGTTTAGTCACAATATTGCTGGATGATGGATGATATTTTGCATCTTTATAATAATTAATTAATATTACTAAATAATCTAGTAGGCCGCGCCTTCTATCGCGTTGAATACTAATCTAGTGGTATAATAGAGTCGGTAGAGTATGGTAAATTAGGTTTTTAAATAAAGTCAAATTATGAGGTCAATATGCATTAGTTATGTATATCTACTTGTGTTACTTGTGTTATAAATCCGAATGCTTTGATGGATGGTTGAATCAAGGATCAGTTTTAATCAATCACGCCTAAACAATAGTTTAGATTAATAAATCAGAGTTTATAGAGACTTATTTTGGTGTTATTTATGTATCAGAATAACGCATAAACTATAGAAAACTTTTGCACGTTGTTGGAGCCAAACAGTGGGCCCAGGAAGTATCGGCAGGAATCGTTAGCTACTATAAAATATAAGTTGACATCTAGGATATTAACAAGATCACGAGTATACTCTAAAACTTAGTACTTTATTACATAAGTATAGTATAGAAAAAGACATGGCAATGTTAATAATGAACTAGAACAAAAACAATTTAGATTAAACACGTAAAATGTAATTTTCATTGTTTATAAATCATAAAAAATATATTTCCTTATTACAATAGGTATATTATTTAGTTTTCATATTTGAACACTTTTGTTTTCTTATCTTGTTTCCAGCCTTTGAAGGTCGAAATCGAAATTTATTATAGTTAAATATTTATTTAAATAGAATATACATATTAATGACTTACCGAATTGGGACAAGATTTTTATAGAATATAGATGTGAATGACATTAAGTGGCTTAAGATTTTGTTCCATATGAGATTAGTTTCAAAATCATTATAATTATTATCAGCACTAGCTGATATTAGGTATATCTATTGATATTTATTTTGATGGTAGTTACTGCAATATACTTTTGAGCCGAATTATTAGCAAAGCTGATCTAAGATACGTCCTTCGTTCGTCCAGCCTTTCAGGACGTCCACTGCAGGAAGTAGGCCTCCCCCAAATATTTCAATAGCGAGCGATCACCAGCGGCCTGACTCCAGAGGCTGAGATAGATTTATATTAACAGATACCATACATTTATATTTAAATACGATCTTCTTGTAGACACTAAATCTCTATATATATTTCATATAAAGTGACGATTTTGCAATTTTTTCGGATATTCAGTGAAGTCACGGCTATTGTTACGGATACATATTATATACAAAGCTAACAATATGTCAACAGTTAGACCAAATCGGGTCGTTTGTAAGCTGTTATTGTTATGCAAACGGTTTTTCAATTTGTATGTGATCGAAATCGTGGCTCGTGCGCGTGAACGCTTTCTATGATATTGTTATTGTAAATAGTCCTTTTCCTTTCAATTCATAATACTAGATACTATAGGTAATATGTAGAGTATCTTACAAAAAACTTTTACCAAAAGAAATTATCCACATAAAAATATAGCGAGTTCATAAACGAAATAAAATAGGACACAATATATTTTAGCGGAAAGGTTCATGTTATAGATTATAATATAAGTGCGTTAAAATTTAATTGGCATCACTCTATCTATATATCGTATCGGAATGTATCATATATAAATGTAAGATATAGTTCTTAGAGATATAATTTACAAATAATTGGTTCTAAAGCAAAACGAATGAAAAATGTCGGCCAAGGCTTTACTATTTCACAAGAACATTATATATTCTGTCCGTGTCCGCTGTCAGTTAGGTCTTAGAACAAAAGATCTAGGTATTCGTGACGAAACTAAATAACAAATGTGTTCAATTCTTAAACTACGTTATTGATTACGAAAGCGTTTAATTGATTTCCAAGGTCTTTTGAATTTTTTTATCTTTAGATATCTGTATTATTTTTTATGCTGATGTTTTTAAAATAATAAAAGGGCAGGCATTTTTCCTGATTACACCTGGTGATACCGAAGTACCTATAGAAAGTTCAGCATGCTTGCCTAGAGAGATAGAGCCTATTCAATTTTGTCTTAAAATGGCCCAACATATAATGATTACAGATGTAGGAAATTCCATTCTATCGTACACTGAATCAAAAATGTTATGTTTTGTTTTCAATTTCTAAGAAGTAACTTTAATATATACAATTTTGGATAAAATATACGTTATAATTTATTCTCCAGTTTATTTAAATTTATCTTAAACAAATAGACCAGCAAATAATGCTAATTTACTTATTAATTTATCTATTTTCTCGCATAAATTACTATTGCTATGAATTATTATAATTTACATTATAATTAGGCTATTTCAAATACAGTAGCTGATCATTTTATAATGTGAATATAATGCTGTAGTTGTTAAACCTTGACCAACAGAAAATAGATAAAAGAAATAATTATTTATATAATATTAGTTATGTATGTTTCTGTGGGTTGTCAACTTTTTCTAAATATAAATTTATAAAGGATAGAAAAAATTCGATCACGAGGCGGGACTTGAACCCGCATCCTTCGCACAGAAGATACATAAAACTGAAAGGATAGAATAAATTCGATTGCTCAGGCGGGTCACGAGTGGCTGAGTTGGTTAGGCATCCGCCCCGGAATGGCGCGAAGGATGCGGGTTCAAGTCCCGCCTCGTGATCGAATTTTTTCTATCCTTTATAAATTTATATTTATAAAGCATTTGAATGCCATAAAAACCAAAAAATATAAATTCAAGAAAAGGTCGTGTTCCATCGTTACAATATTGTATTCACTGAAAAGTGCTTCATATTGGTTGAAATGGTTGTTAAATCATCTCAATAGATGGCGCGCGGTGTGTCCCTTAAGACACATAAAACTGAAAGGATAGAATAAATTCGATTGCTCAGGCGGGTCACGAGTGGCTGAGTTGGTTAGGCATCCGCCCCGGAATGGCGCGAAGGATGCGGGTTCAAGTCCCGCCTCGTGATCGAATTTTTTCTATCCTTTATAAATTTATATTTATAAAGCATTTGAATGCCATAAAAACCAAAAAATATAAACTTTTTCTAATTCATAATATTTCGTACATATTCATCATATCTATCGTGATTATTTTCTGTTACAGGTAGTTTTTAAAATAACAGCATGTTCATTTTTTTTAATGCACTATTAAGTTAAATTATGTCTGGTTAACAAAGTTTACTTTATATTTTAATCATATTTATGAGAACATAAATAGCATCACATTAAAAACGAAGGTTTTACCAAATTTCATGCATGCAGTGACATTGTGATAATAATAATTTGATTGACATACTCTTGGCTCTTGGCTTAGCCTGGATTATCAGATTATGTTGCTATTGGATCATTAATTTAAACACGTCTATAAACTACTCCTAATGTGGTTTAACATACTAATAACAATAATTCAATGGGTCACCGTCGATTTATTTAATATCAATCTTATATAATAGGTCGAAGTTTACACAATTGTACACATTAACGTCAAACTACAAGGCTGTAATAATGTGGGCGTATATTTTTAATAAAATTTATGGTGTTCTTTAGAATTTTCGAAATAATTGAGAAAGGATTTGTCAATGAGCTTGATATAATAATAAAATAGGAAAACCATTTTGCATCTTAGTTTTGCATTCTTACCGCGGAGTGACAGCTGAAGGATATATTAAATTATGGTAGATTGCAACAAAACTTGATATAAAAATTCAACATACCTACGCAATCTCAATTCGATGACTACAATTTTGTGTTAAATATAAATTTTAACATTTGAAATTTAATCGCTTATTGTTTATTAATGCGTCGTAAATATTAGAATTATCTTAACATATTTGTTACGCATGAAATATTAATTTATTATACCACTAGCTTCCGCCCGCGACTCCGTCCGCGCGGTAAAATTAAGAAAAATTAAGATTTTTTTTTTCTACGTATTTTTCCGGGATAAAAAGTATCCTATTTTATGCCCAGGATAATAAGGTATAATCATACCAAGTTTCATCGAAATCGAACCGTTAGTTTTCACGTGATGCCTTCACATACAGACAGACAGACAGACAGACAGACAAAATTTTTTTTAATCACATATTTGGGTTTGGTATCGATCCAGTAACACCCCCTGCTATTTATTTTTTCAATATTTTCAATGTACAGAATTGACCCTTCTACAGATTTATTATATGTATAGATATTTGTCACCAAACATTACAAGGTTAATACACAAATTACGCCTATTCTTATTCTGATCCGCTCAATTGATCACAGATGTAACATCACTAAAACTATCGATAAATGTTTCTTTATTTTAATCACCGAGGTATAAAGTTGTTTACAAAATCTTTAATCAGACTGGAGCCGGCCAGTTGCATCGAGCTAATTGCTTTTATCGTTCAACTTACGCAACACGGATTACGGAATAAGTTTTTTCATTGTTTTAACTGACTTTCACGGTCATGAATAGTGGGTGCACTTTCTTCGTGTTCATTGTTTGTAACTGGTCATTAGTCAGTGACGTAACTGAGGTGTTATTTTGGCAAATCAACTCGGCGACTTTTTGTCCTGAACCGGATGGTTCGATGCTATGCTAATTATATTTTTTGTAATTTTGCAACGTCACTTTTATGCTTTTAATATCCGTGAATGATTTGAAAAGCTGGGTTGTCCAACCGCGGATATTGTTTACGTTTGAATTGTAGTATAAGAAGCGTGATAAATTTTTTGCATTTATCTGTCTGGTCAAATCGAAATATATATTTTTGCGGTTTCCATTTTTTTGCAACACATTTTTTGAGCACCTAGTGACAAATCTAAAAAAGTCCACAATACGACGATTAGCAAATAAAGGAGATATCCTTAACAATTAATTAACACTATTGTGAGATTTTTCCCGAGTTGCGCATACGAAACGATACTTTATTACACGAGTATACCGTATAGGTTATATCGTAAAAATTAAATACATACTTATAAGCACCAAATACAGACGATGAAGAGGATAAAAATAGGTTCTTGAGAACACTTGTTTTTTGCAATAGTAAGGTAGCGCTCATTAGATAATATGATATGATCATGACATAAAATTGCCAATTAACATTCTTAAAAAATGTCTTATATATGTGACTACCATTAGAATTGTACGATAAAATCATACTAAATTAAACATAAGCATTCTATGATTAGGCACTGTTTTTTCAACATCCACAACCGGATGGGCTAGTTGCTATAAAAACAGTAAAACTGAAAGTGTCAAAGTGTTTAAAATACAAACGTTTCCCTCGTAAATAATATCATAAAGTCCAATATAAGCCATTGCTAATACTTCCACTTGAAGCGAGTGAAAACTGCGCGGTACACATACATCGGAGAATGTTATGTGTAATTAGTACGTATGTGTGCGTTAGCTCTCATTTCTGCATAGCAAGACAGTTTGATTGCACCTCTTTGTTTTTTGTATTTCCTTTTATTTAGCGTATTGAATTTTCTTTTTGAAATATACTGCCCATGACCACGCTTCTGTTCGACTTATGCAAAAGAAAATATGCTCTTCTTTATCTACTTGTTCTTATTATAGTACTTTTTCATTCATTGTAATACTTGGAATGAGTAAGGCAAACGTTTCATAAAAAGACGGTGAAATATTATAGTCAGACATTTTTTAGTACTAATTTGAGTCTTATACTGTCTTCAAAGTTACTTTTTTATGTAAGTTATATACTCACACTCTTTCTTATTAAATCGAATGATTATTACGAATGCTGTCTAGTGAACGGCATGGTTTTTACAATTCTGTCAAACTTTCTTTTACCTAACATAGGAAATTGGTGAGATTACATAAAAACAAAAGTCATCAATGATAACCGTTAATTATAATTTTAACATGTCTTTTAATTTTATGGACTATAATTTCTTTATAATTGTATTATACGATATGTATCTAATCTTTATTTTTAACTAACTGAGTTTTCTTTATGAGGCACTTTTCATAACAAAAAACATAAATGCTGGATTATATAAGCCGCTACTTAGACAAAATAAAAGAAACAATACAGTTATTCAATGAGTAAATGGAATTTGTATAAATTATGTATAAGAGATGATCTAATTTAATATGAATCTCTTAATATAACCACCTTTTATTTTTGGTTACATTGAAATATTCCGCGTTCAATAAATTCCACTCATCTACCACTCTATTTAGAACTCTGCCTTCATTGATGTAACTCCAAATCGTAGGTCAAGTTATACCAGTGGACGTTTACGATAATCAGATTGCGTAATTTGTTGAGATACGAAAGTCCATTTCTCCGATACATACGAAATGTTGGCGAAACGCGATTTCTACGACATGGCATGGTTGTGTTGAAGTTACGCTTAACATAACCGATCGATAAATCCAAAATATGAAAGGAGAAATTAAAATGAATTCAACAGTTCATTACTTGCAGATCGTGTGTATTACGTTGCATAATGGAGAACTTTTTATTTATATTTTGTTGAGCACGTGTTAGAAGCTATGGTCTTTTTAAATTACAAGTTTTAACCAATCACTACATAGTATAAAACAAAGTCACTTTCTCTGTCCCTATGTCCCTTTGTATGCTTAAATCTTTCAAACTACGCAACAGATTTTGATGCAGTTTTTTAATAGATAGAGTGATTCAAGAGGAAGGTTTTAGTATATAATTTATTAGGTTTAAGTCAAAGCGGGCGAAGCCGCGGGCGGTAAGTTAGTTGCATATAAAAACATGTAATTGCAATATCCTTAAAGGACATGGAACTGTAGGTGTTTCTTTGTTAAGAAACTTGTATTGTATGAAAAATATATTTTAGAATTATAGCGTTGCCACCGTTATGAAAATTGTAGCGGAACAACAAACACATTATTCAGAACTAGCTTCCGCCCGCGACTCCGTCCGCGCGGATGTCGGTCTTCGCGTGGATGGTTATTTCTCCATTTTGAGTACCTCTGTCAATAACATCTTATAAATATCTATTGGACCCAATTCCAAAATACGGCTAGGCCTATAATAATACGCAACGTGTGTTCGCGGTTCCACGGAACAACGTCTATGGATAAAACTGAAAAATTAAGATTAATTTTTTTCTACGTATTTTTCCAGGATAAAAAGTATCCTATTTTACGCCCAGGATAATAAGGTATAATTATACCAAGTTTCATCGAAATCGAACCGCTAGTTTTCACGTGATGCCTTCACATACAGACAGACAGACAGACAGACAGACAGACAAAAATTTTTTTAATCACATATTTGGGTTTGGTATCGATCCAGTAAGACCCCCTGCTATTTATTTTTTCAATATTTTCAATGTACAGAATTGACCCTTCTACAGATTTATTATATGTATAGATTTATAGGTTAAATGATGAGACATAATAGTCTATTATTGTGTGTCATTGTAATGATATTATTTATATAATAGCCTACATAATGTTAGCAGTTATGTGAAATCAGGTTTGCTCTATAAAATTTCTTATAATATTATAAGAATTTTGTATTTATATCTAAAAAACTGGAAATATACCGGTTCATTAATTTTCGCAAAGGATGTAAATAATTAACGAGGTATTTAAATTCGTCATTATAGTAATTGAGACAAATAAATATATCGGAACGTACCTGTGGAAATGTAAATTTTTGATTCAGCTAAATTTTAATATGCATTTCTCTCAATGGATAACCAGTTATTTCTTAATGGATCGAAATAAAAAATATATATCTACATTATCTTTAGAATAAAAATAGTTTAATATCAGAAAGTGGCTGTTATTAAAGCAATATATCGAAACCGTAAGTCAATACGTATTAAATTATATTTAAGTGGAAACCAGGCTACTGAAAGTGAGTAATCAATTAGTCTATCGTTACAACAGCGGTTGCGAATGCTTCCATTTCTCACAGACTATGTCTATTTGTACACAACATTGAAGACTCGGTGGGAATATGCAGATTTATAACCATCTTTTTTGAGAGTAAATGAAGGCTGACTGATGTAATATAAAGATAGATAGAAAACTGGGATCGGTCACTTTAATACTATGTGAAATACCACAAAACCAGATTAAAGAGAACCCGCGCTTAAAGTTAAACCTAAGTCTTTATGGTTTTTTGAAAATGGAATCCAAAAATGCTAATTCAATTTATAAATAAAAAAGAAAGTTATTTGTCACGTGCCATTTATAAATAAACATTTGTATATTCTTAACATACATTAGTTTCGCATCATAAAAAATTAGAAATTAATATTATTTTGGTCCTTGATATATTTACTGGATACTTATAAATTGACATTGAAAATCATGAAAAAGAGAGAAACTTCACTATAAGTTTATATAGAATGGAAGATATTTTGAATTGTGATGTTCAGTAAATAATAATTATTATGCAAATGCGGATAAGGTATTGCGGTTAATAGTAAATGAAAGTAAAATTATTATAACAAGCTCTGGATGGAATTACAGTAAATCTTGATATTATATTAGTGATTTACGTCGTATAACATAACATCCTACAAGATTTTAAATAGTTATTGATATCTAGATGTATTTAAATTGTAAAATTATTTTGAAATATTGATACAAATTGTCCATGTTCTATTTTTTATCTGTACATATCTGTTTTTTACGCGGGAGTTTAATCTGTGGTCATTTGGAACGATGTTTAAAAAATTAAAGAAAAAAAGTTTCCAATTGTACAACTAATTTGTTTTTTATTGTTTCAGGTATGCAATCAGCAATATCATCATTAAAAATTACAATAGCAAGGAAGGTTGGGTGCAGAGGATACGACTTATTTCTCACGTCAGAAACCTTCAATTTTGTGTTCATTGTACACAGGCAGTACTCACACAAATGAGTTTATTTTGTAACTCGACTGTTGGCACATTTTCTCAGGCGAAAGGTTAATGGTTTAATTCATGTTTAGATTAACGCTGGGAGACGTTAAGGCGGTTATATTTTTGTTATGAAAGATGGTTAATAGATTTGGTTACATTTTCTTCTGCAATTAGTTGTTTATTTTCTCTTGGATACCTACTTGTGTTGCGCAATTTTAAAACGTTTGTAAGAATTGACTCTGAGGAGGTAGCGGCAGAATTATGGCTTGTAAAAATAATGGGTTTGTCTGTATGAAAACAACATAATAACATAAAATTATTAAATATAAATAATAAAAATAATTATAAACTTGTTTTCCCTTAAATAAAAAAAAAACTGTAATATTAATATATTGTTTATATGGAGAATCGTTCAACCAGCTAATATGTGACATCATACTACTAATTTATTCGATGTTTTACCTTATTATTTTACATGGATAGGTTTTGAATTTATTGGTCTGTCAACGAAAATGCTATAAAATTACAGTTTTCTAACTGTATTTTATGTCATTTTCCTTGTAAAGGATTTGAATGATTTATTGAAGTTATTCATTATTATCCAGATGTAAAATTTTACTCAAATGTAGAGTCGATTTATTACGAATGGTTTGTCTTATAAATTTAAATATGCCTGTTTGATTTGTTTAAGTTTGTGCGCTCTTATTTATTAGTCAAATATGAAATTAATGATAAGATTGATTCTGCATAAAATAGTAATAATTTGACAATTTTTAGTTAATAATAGTTACTTATTTCGCCTTTGTTGCAAAAACTAATGGAGGCTCTATTCGATTATAATAATTTGTCAATGGATTGCGATATGGTGCGAATAAATGACAACACAGTTATATGTTTCTGCAAGATGGTGTCTGGTTTAACGCGACCTCATAGAAAGATTAATGATATAATATCTTTATTTTAATTATAAATTAAATAAGAGTTAATCTTGTCACAAAATATAGAGTGATGATCTTGATATCTAATTTTGCGAATATTTTTCGGTGGTTGTGTGGCATTCAGGATTTTCTGGATGAACAAAAAATTGATGAATCAATTTATCGTTAAGTTTATTTTGGTAACTGAACGTTTCATCCTGAAAGCTATTGAATTAATGGCGATTTTAATAGTTAGATATTTTTACCTGAATTCCTTTTACATCTAAGCTCTAATGTTTTCCAATAAACATGTTTCGATTTTTTAATTTAAATTGCAATCAGAATAATCAAAGAGCTAATCGTTTCAAGGCTTAATTACATTAACATAGACACAAAACATATTATGTACATTGCATATTCTGTATTGTTTGCAAGCTATTAGCCCAACTGTTACACAATAACAAAAGTTCATAGATTGATATAGCTATATCTTGTAGTTTAGCACTTACATTAGCGTATAATTTACACTACTACGTGTCAAGTCACTTTTAAACAGCTACTAAGTATATATATTTGTCAGAGGTCATATCTATTCACAAATACGTTTCCCCTTTTTATGATAAATCGAGTTTGGAACAAAAAAGGAAAAATAATGATCTAATCAGCTGTGTACGACTAAAAACTTGTTGATAAATGTATAATCCTTATAAGTTTTGTTGGAAATATAAATATTGTTAATAAAGGTACCTACCTAAATTCACGTTCTAAGAAAATACTTCATGTATCAAAGTTCATATAACTACCTATATGATAATTGATGTTTCAATGTTTTTGATTGATCTTTAATGGGCGTTCGATCTGTTAAATGAACTCGTAATAGAATAAACCAATCCACTGCTCATCACTTTAATTCGCAGTAAAGTAAAAGTAACCAATTAATTAGGTAAATGCAAATGCCTCTAACTGCCTTGGTTGTATATGGTCAGTCCATTTATAATTGCCTACATAAGGTTAGTACCGATAAGTTGCTCGTCTTCTCAGACTCAGGGGCCAAGGTCGATACAAAGAAGGTGTTAGCTGCTGTGACATCATCGTTTGCACAAGCGTGCATATTAACTAGACAAAAATTCAAATTCCTATACAATATGTGAGGACAAGTTTGCGGTTACTAAACATTGGTTTTGGTGTGATTTTGTGGTTCTGTGAAGGCAAGTTATTTTTGGTCGTGATTATGTCGATCGATGGGAGTTTGTGATTCCTGCTAATTGATACTGGTTTATATTTTGTTTGCCATTGACTTTATTTAGCAACTTTTAACTGTATAATACAGTTAATGTGTAGGTTTATGTATTAAAGAGATGGAGATCCATCCAACGGGCCGATGCCGATCGTCACACTTCAAACATAAAAAACTCACTTATATTATTTGGGAACGATAATAAACTAGTCATACGGTTTAAAATAACCTTCAAAAAGTATAAAACAAAATGTTGTATGATGATATTCATTCATACAGGAGCTTTCAATGGTTTCGTCTTGTTAAGAACATCATATTGTATGCAAATCTCATTTGTTATTCTATTGTTGTAACCAATTTCAACAGGTTATGAAAATTAACATCATTATTTGTATTATTATAATTGTATCGTAATTTTTTCATATTATAGAGTCCTATTAAAGTTATACAGACGATGTTGATGGTGATAATGAATTAACTTTTTAATAGAATAATCGGTTAATCCTCCTTCATCGCAACACTATTATTAAAAGGTTATTCGCATATTTTCACCAGAATTGGCGTAACATAGGAAATCTGCATACGAGAGTAAAATTATTCCACAGAAAGACTATTCTCGCGTCAGAAAAAACATAATTACAATAATACATCCTTTTATTATCACATTATGATTGTAAAAAGCGTGAAATGAAGTTCCCGATCAGTTTGTTCATGTAACTATGCTTCAATGCATTTCTCAAGCCATTATCTGTATTGTCTATCTTCCGACTCTGAATCTGGGTCTTCCTGTTTTTTCCTTTTATTTCCCTGTTTATCTAATGACAATTATGGTGTTAAGCTAATTTGGTTAGTTAATTTGTATGTCAGTTCCGTTGATTGAATTCATAATATTAATTTACTTATGTGGATGTCACACTCAACAGTAAAAACTGAGTATTGTTTTATTTTACGAACGATTTGTTGTAGGCTGTAGCAAACTCTTGACTTTGCATTCAAATACTGACTGTACCTGCAGATTGAATAAAGACTAATATTCAATGTTTTGGATAAAGTTTTATAAAATATTGAAATTATAGCAGCTATGAGCTATCCTCAAATCGTAAGTTTATTAATTATTATTAATAATGCCTTAGACAATGTAATCTACTAGCAATTTTATTTAGCAAATTGAATACATTATTGCAGTATTCCAGTGAGGCATGTAAAGCGCATTGCAATGTGTTCATGCTATAAACTTGTTTCAACAGTAATTAAATGTGGACATATGAATGACTTCCTTTCATCCACTGCGAATTAAGTGTTTTTGTCGCTATGGTTAGCAATTAATCATTGAAAGGCGATTTCCTTTGAGACAGCGTTTGGTTTTACTTTTGTAAAATTTATTCGAGTTCGTTTGGTGCTGTGTTTTAGAAGATTCCAGAATTTAACTTGACTCCCAATGTTCTGCCTAGTCATGTCGTTTAAAATTGTATATCGGAATGCATAATGCTCTGAGACGACCTGTGCAACATTCTTGCATGATTACCGTGAATCAGGAACATCAAGTGTAATCATTATCTTCAATTAATATATTACCAGGATAATCTATAAGTTAAATGTCATTGAGCTCGATAAACGCGAGAATGATTAATTTCTAAAGAGCGACTAATTAAAGTTTTTAATGATAGGCATATCTTGCAGGTGTGTGATATTGACGGAAACCTCGGTTTCGCGTGCATATCACATATTTCTCTAATCACGCAATTACAAGTGAATGTACGGAGGTAGGGCTGCCAAGATAATTAGAAATAATATAAGGTATGTTAAGATTGTACCTAAGTATGTATTACCATTTTATTCCATCAAATAAGTAATAAAATCTAGCATATTACACCTAACTACTTGACATTCGCTATTGAAATTTTAGCAATGATGGATGTGAGCCAGTTAATTTAACACGTACCTTATACGATTGATTTTATTTAAATTCAGTTTTAAAACTATATTCATACTCTCTTTGATTTTATTAAAACTGAAAATTTAGGTAGGTATGTTTCTTTCAAATGATTAACAAAATAATATAAAATTGACAACCCTACACATAGCACGTGCGTACAATACGCAAGCGATTATGACATTTAAAAGTGTAATAATAAGATCGATTACAGGACAAAGTGCTGACTCTTACTACTAATGAGATGTAATTATTTTATATCTTTTCCTAATCATAAATTGTACTTCTTTACTTATATACGAGCGCGTTTTAATAACAATTAATAACGGTTCAATAATCGTTTCAGTACTTTTAACAATATTAAGGTTAGCTACCTGTATGTATGTTGATATAACTTGGTAAGTTGTACATATAAATATACTTAATCAAATAATATGTGAATATCCTTTGTATAAATTGGTTGAAATTATTGTTATTTCCTAAGCGATAATCGATCTTGCGACTAACAGTTTTACCAATCTTATTGTTACCAATAATTATTTCTATTAATTAATCAAAAATAAATAAAAATAATAAAAAAATAATAATAATAAAAAAAAATAAACCCTTAAATAATTTCTGATGAATCGAAGATAATAAAAATACTTTAGTATTATTTACATTTTCATATCACAATTCACATACATTACCTACATTAGTACTTATTAAAGCTTACACATTCTATGAACTTAATTGAGTAACTAATATTCAAACATACAGGATATTTACATGACATAACAACATAAGTATGTGTCGCAAAAACTATGATAATGTCAAGACTGCTAAAGGTTGGATCCTTGTGATGTACTATGATATAATATGTTTATTTTGTCATTATAATATATTCAAAGTTAGTCAAATGTTAGGGGAATTTCGTATTTTTTGTAAAGGAAAAATATTTTTATTTGTGATGCACGTAGTAATTAGAGAAATTTTTACGAGAATATAAGAGTTGGCAATCAATAAATAAGGAATATTTATTTATATAAATACCTCCTCTCTGTGTTGTCTTCTTCATTATTATTATACGTGACATAGCTTCATTCACAGCTACATAAATATATTTATATATATAATTTATTAAAAGGTATAATAACCTCTATGATCATTGTTGGATGTTGGATTGTTCGTAAACTTTATTTAAAGGTTATGTAGAGCTTCAATATACCAGGTAGAAATATTTCTTTGATTTGTGCATCAAGAGGTTATCAATTTATTATAATTATTTACAAGGATATCGATGAGTCAATTTAAATGATGTGCTTATTCGATAACGTGCCACAACTTTGTTAAAAGATAATTATTAAATTCAAAACAAAATGCTACCACGAAAATGGGATTTATGTGCCAGGTACGAAAAGGTATATCTTTATAATAGTAGTAAAACCGTATATATTTTTAGTTTATGTCATCTATATTATTATTTTATCTACGACACATTGGGGCCTTCAAGAAAAGAGCTTATTTGTCCATAAAAGGCCGAAAAAGCACCTGCAACACTTCTCGTGTTGCAAGTGTTTATGGGCGGTGGTGACCACTTAATATCAGGTGGCCCAACTGCCCCTTTGCTTGCTCTGACATACAAAAAAAATATTATAGTAAAAATTAAAACAAAGTTTAAAATCTCTACGCTCCATACAATCGTCTATTAGAATTTTGCTCTATCTTGCTAAAAAAACTGCGGGAGTTACGATGAAATGGGTACAAAAATAATTTGTAAATTGTATTTGTACACAATTTATGTTATTATAAAACAAGGTAAAATAATAAAAAAACGATAAATGACAGATGACGCAAATGATAAATGAAGATTTGTTATATACTTATTAAAATTAGTAGTAACTTCTTCTGTATTGTCATTTGTTTATCTAAATTGACGTAATGTATAGACAATGTAATGGCAATAAACCTTTAGTAAATTATACATGCCCTATGCAGTAATGAGGTAAGCTTGAAAGCATAGAAATATTATGTTGCAATACGACCCTTAGAAGTTTGATTCGATATTATCTCCTTTATATAAAGGAAATAAAGTTTACTTTCGGATGATTTTAAATGAGTTATTTGATTTTAAATAATAAATTTACGGCTGTAAAAGTTTGAATTCTTTGAAAGCTAATACCCAAAAACCCATTTAAGGGTGAATGACTTTACCCTTTGGAATGATATCATCAAGCCAAAAAGGGCTTAGTGCAAGTGAGGATAAAAAGATTAAATTTCTTTTAGTGTCAATAAATTAAAAACTGTTGGTTCAGTCACAGATAATATAATAAGTTCAGTGAATTTGTTGTTCAGTTAATTAATTCAAATCAACGTCTATTTTGTAATACCTTTTTCGGTATTTTGTAAGGATATTCATTTACACTAACTTAGACAAACAGATTTGATGTCACAATTCATCACTCGTGGCCTCGCTACCGAACAAATTGAATAACACAGAGATTTACCTTTATTTTTTTTTGCTTATTTTAAACCGTAAATAATCCATGACATATTGAAAAATGATCTACCTAAATCATTTGTTAAACGTGTTATTACAAACATACCTAATAAAAACAATAAGGATTTTGTTATATATTTTAAGTAGGTACCTATTAAATTAAATAATGTTAATTATCAATTAGGAAATAAATCCCCAATTAAAAATAAATAAAATAGAAATCCCGTAGACAGCTGGTATGACACATGCAATAATATCTAAATGTTGTTGAACTCTATACAATCCAGTTTGACGAAAACCTGTCATACGAGTGATACCAGTCTGTTTTGGTGAATCGTATGAAAATCACGTGAAGGAAATCGAAAGTGATTCCCGATCATTGCTTTCAATTTCATTTAAGTTTACAATTGCGCGTAATAGCGGCTATTCACAAGTTTGCATGACTTGCAAATATTCTATTAAAGGTTAACAAGTAACTAGAGGACCAAAATCCAGAAAATATCGATAATTCGTTGATGTCTCTTATAAATGTTTTCAAAATCGTTTAAAAGATTAATTTTGTGTATATGTACCTAAATAGTATACTTAAGTAGGTACTTAAGATAGGTATATCAATGATTTGGTATGTGATTATCTAATTGTTTATCGCAAATATGCCTTCCTCTACTTACAGGACACAAATCTAGACACGCGGCAGCGTGTCAAGCCGAGTTCAAGCGAAGAGAACTGGCGAGCAGCAGCCGTGTGTATATTTACACGAACCATTTCGAGCCACTTTTCACCCCCTTATAACTCGAAAACTATTTAAGTTAAATAAACCAAATTTGGTACATATCAAGAGGACCTCAAGATAAACAAGAACCTTAAATTTCATAAATACAGATTAAACAGTTGCGTAGATATTAATATCCAAAAATCGCAATTTTTAAGACTGACTGACTTATAGACATATACAAAACCTAACCCACTTCCAGATGACCTAGAAAGTTCAAATTTTGTAATCAGCTAGGTAATAGTGAGTGTACAAAGGAAAAAATCAGAAAATACTGAATTTATTTGTATTTAATTTTTTTTTCAATGACATTAATTTTGTTTGTATGGAAAAATGGAAAAGTTTAAAAAAATAGAAAATAGTATATTCACCTTACTAGTCTTAAAAAATAGATCAAAACTAGTCAGTGGCCGAAAAAAATTTTGAAATCCATCAATAAATGACTGAGATATAGATTATTGAAGTTTACATATTTTAGCGCGAAACATCTGTAGATTCGATGCGCCTCTGACATCACACTCACTCGCGCTAGTATCGCTAGGGCGGATTACTTCGATTGCATGATTTCTTTATTCAAAACTATTATTAAACGTAAAATAAAAGAAAATTGTAATAAAAATATTGCTCATACAGTAATATATAATTTTACAAATTCACATTTCTTTATTCTTTATAATTATGAGTGTTTAGTTTATTTTTAATTTCAGTGTAATGGAAGAAGGCTTTGTCGAAGGTCGAAATGATTTAATTTGCGTAATATTAATAATAATATAAGTGAAACATCTTTAGGCGCGTTTAGAGTAAAATTTCAAAATCTCGTCATGGCAATACCGTAACGTCATGGAGTAAAGCGACGATTCTTCTACAACGATCTTTGCATCTTTGTAATAGTGTGTGTACATATTCACGCTGGATGTTTAGAAAATCATGTAATCTTTTAAACAGAAAACGAGTTTAAAAAATTGCAGATAATGACGGGGCAATGTGCGCTGACATTCATAACATACAAGAAAATATAGAAAATAATACTAAACAAACCATACAAAGAATCCGCAAGAAAAAATATAAAAAAAATCGTATATAAAAAGTATAATTATATTCATAAAGTAAATCAAATTTGCAGAGTAATTTTCTGTACAAAAAGTAATGATATCCCACCAAAAACATAAATGTAAAAATTGGAGCCGAGTTCAATCGTTGACTTAATTTGCCAAAAAAGAAATGAGATCTAATTAATGTGTGCCAAGTTCTGCAGACAGTCCAGAAATTTATTTATAAAGATGTATTAAGTTCTTAGGTTGACTGAAAACTCAATTGTTTTATTTTCCCTTAGAGAACAATGTTTATTCCAAAATATAACTTTTTTAATTTGAATAATATAATTATTTTCACAAAGCAAACAACTAATGACCTATTGAACCCCATAATTTGATGAGGCTAGTTTTACATACTGTTTATATTTTGTGAAGTTCTAAAAACTAGCCTCATCAAATTATGGGGTTCAATAGGTCATTAGTTGTTTGCTTTGTGAAAATAATTATATTATTCAAATTAAAAAAGTTATATTTTGGAATAAACATTGTTCTCTAAGGGAAAATAAAACAATTGAGTTTTCAGTCAACCTAAGAACTTAATACATCTTTATAAATAAATTTCTGGACTGTCTGCAGAACTTGGCACACATTAATTAGATCTCATTTCTTTTTTGGCAAATTAAGTCAACGATTGAACTCGGCTCCAATTTTTACATTTATGTTTTTGGTGGGATATTATGCATATCGGAATAACGACAGTTCGTCGCCCTATGTTTATTTTAGTAAAACATTATAAGGACAATTCTTATTTTGCGGTCATTATCCTTCGCAATGAGTTCATTTTAAAAGGAAATTGATTGTGTTTTATTTCCTTTATATTTTTAAGCATAAAAATCAATTTTGGTTAGATACCTACTATTTGGATTACACATACCAAAATATATATAGGTATAAATTTTACATCACAGTATAACTTAGTACCTACACTTGAAAACATAAATTGTGTAAAATATAATCAAAAATGTACATGTATATGAATAGAAAAGTTTGAATAAGGAAATTATATGAATTCATTGCCATAGCAAGGATTTCCTCACCACCATGAATGGAGGCATATAATAATGCATTGTGTTACTTAGGCCTGTATTCACAGTTCACATCCGCTCGCGTAATCAAACCAGAGACTGATTAATAAGGTAATTAATAACTCTTCCCGCCAAACGGCCATTGTTCCGCCATCTTGGATTGCAGTTGTCATCAGAGAAAACAGATTATGTAACGTTATAATCTCCACCGTAAATACGTATATTTTGGTAATGTAAATGAACTAGTTTTTTTCTCGCTTATTGCGCTATGTCATAAAAATATTATTACATTTATCGTGGAATTTTGGTTGAAGGTGTGATGAAAGCGGCCGTATAAAGGGCTTGATGTGTCTACTTTTATGTATACCTACTGACGAATAATTGCACACCGTAATAGCATATAAATGTTTGTTTTTATTTTCTAACACATATTTCACGCCTTTATCTTTGAACACTTACGTTTTAATATTTCAACATGTAGTAAAATAGTAAGGAAATGAAGAAAATATTCAAAGTTGAGTTTAACTTGAGCCTTTTCGGCGGTATTTAAATTTCATATTAAACTACATTAAATATGTTAATAAATATCTTTTAATTTCGCACATATTACTCATACAACCGTTATAAAAGGAAACATATTGATATATGAACACCAGTTAGCCAAGAACCAATACAGAATAGCTCTTTTTAACCCAACCGTGACCTCTCTGTATTTATTACCATGCATACATCTACATAATTGATGGATAGAGAAATAGTCTCTATATAATTCGACATTAAGTAAGAATTAGCATAACACAGTTAAACTATTATTCGCCAATGCCACTGTCAAATCTTCCATAAGTAACTGTCTTGAAAACTTTTAAATTATGGAGTTCAAAGAGAAATGTATGCAAATCTAATTTTTATATTCATGCATATATCCTTGAGGTAGCTTTTAATTTGATTTTTAAGTTGGTATACATTATTTATACGTTCTTTTAGAAATAGCTCCTGGTCAAGAATTAAACGAAATTAAAGAATTAACGAAATACACATTTATGAAGATTGGTTGAGCTTTAATGATCTTCTTATGGACATTTAATTAAGTTACGTATTTAGTCTGAGTTTCTTGAATTAACTACAAATACGGATAATTATTCGACACTAACTAGTTAAGGTGAATTTAGCTAGTATTTAGATAAGACTTTTAAATAGGTAGGATTAGTATTAGTAGTTTAGTTTTAGACTCTACATTTCAGTCTTTCAGCTTATGTTTATATCCGCTATTATAAATTTTATGCTATTTTGCTTTTATATATTTTATGCGTAGGTACATTTAATTTCTCGTAATAGAAAAATATTAATGACATGAGTATACAGCTAGAATCCCTTGAGAAGTAATCTAGTAGGGCAAGTAAAAGCTGTCTATCGCCCCATATAACTTTCTACATTGTCTTCCGCGATAACTAATGATTATAATATAGTTTATTAGGTTTAAGAAATACTATTAGATAATATTATGTTTCCTTGTGCGTAATGGTGGACCTTACGTAAACCGTTTAATAATTACTGACTGTGACTCTACGAAAATTAATTTTACTTTCTTTAAAGTTTATTTTCACCGCGATACATGCTCATGGAAATGTATAGGTGTTTTTTCAACATTCATCAATGATATTAACTTAATTTAAATTATAATTCCATATCAGCTACTAATAAAATTAACCATTTTAACGTCCTTCATAAAAAAACAAATTGGGCAATATCTACTATATACGACTGTCGCCTTGTATAATAAATTACTTCGATCAGATCGAGTGTGGAGAGTAAATGAATAATTAAACGATTAATCGATAAAGATTGCGTTATTCGAATCAAATTATCGCACCGACTTCAAGTGTAACGCGAAACTGGTGCAGTGACCACTTTTTACATAATATTTGTGGGTCACTAAAGCAATTGTTACATCTCAATCGGCTTTATAATCGAGAGGAACAAATCGATTCGAGTTCAACGAGTGAATCGATTTAACCATGAACCAGGTCAAAAGCTTTTTAAATGGGTTATGTTTATGGTAGGGTTTTAGATGTCACAACAAAACTGTTTTGTTGGAGGTTAATTTGAGGAATATTATATTCGTTTTCCAAGTTTAACTATATTAGTATATGATTTAAAAATTTCATAAACAGTACTTCAAGCCTTTCGTTTTAAATAATTCTCAGGTAAATTGTACCTTATTTCTCGAATGGTTAAATTTAAATCTCTTTGCAGTATTCACAGTGAATGCAATGAACACTAAAGGTTAACCCTTCAATCACAAATGTTGCGAATTATTTGTACTTTAAAGCGGGTGTGGTTTAACGAATATTTGCAAAATATATTAGAATAGACAATTATTGTTTGGTATTCTGATATAAAGATAAAGGTCACATTTCGATTCAATTCAGATTATAATGTAACTTTATCGTACGTGATCTAGCATAGCAAAATAGGCTTAAATCAATACCTTTTATGAGAAACCCATACACAAAAATAAGGTAACGCGTTTTAAATTAGTTATGATAATATAATAAACTTTTAATTGATGATAAAATGCAATGTCTTAAAACATTTGCATCCTTAAATTTTGTAATTAATACTAAAAAAAATATGCAGTAAAATCGAAAAGGAAAAGTTAATGCTTATCGTCGAAATACTGTCATGTTAAGATATCATTACTTATGCAAGAATAATTGCGGCAACTCTAAACTAATCTGTATTTTAAAAGCTCTGCCTCATAATCGCAATTGAAAGTAAAACATTAACGGTGTCACGATCTATCATTTTGTGAGAACATTATCACTACAAGGAGCATGCGTGGGCATAAACGTTGAGCCAATTGTTTTTTAATGTATAAAGTGCAACGGTTTGCAAGATTTATTTTATCTGTGTTACTTTTTATAGTTTTTTTTAATACAAATGACATTAGATATGGTAAACAGGAAAATGAGGTTTCATATTGTTGCCAACCTTAAAAAAGTAATACAGGGCCAACTATATTATTGTGTATACGTAGAGATAATTTTTTTATCCATAATTCATGAATTATATTTTTTTATGAATTATTAAAAAATATCAAAAGCCTATTGTTGAGATAAATCCTTGACCTAATGTCGGGAAAAACTCGTTTTCGAACGTATTTCAGAATTCAGGCAACAGTGTCACGGTTTTCGGGTTGCCCTTTCTTTTTTATTTTTAAACATAATTTGTTTAATGTTCTTTTTTATGTTACAGGTAATAAATTTAAATGCGAGCACGGAAAAAGGTCATATTAATTTATTTGTAAGTATAATTTATACGTTTAAAATCAATAAAGAGATCTATCAGCGTGAAGGATTGAAAATAACACTATTAAATACCTACGCTTTGTCTTACTAATTAGGAATTAGGATATGTCTCAGTTTTTTTGTCTCGTAATAAAATCAAAGATTATATATTTACAATCGGATTCATTAAGAACATCAATCAAATATGTTTTATCGCTTTATTGTTTGTGTTTATTGAAATATCAACGAACCAATTAAGCGTGAATAAACATTCATTTTAATAAATTTAAAAGTGCCTTTGTTATTTTGATAATAAACTTCATACGTAAGTAGAACGAACGTTTAACCTTTAAGTGTGTATCTAGAAATTCTATATCATGAAATGTAGACATCTAGTAATATATATCTTTGGCCCAATCTAATAATTATCGAATAACATTTTAGGTATCGGCGAAATAACTTGTTTCGTAGGTTTCAAGAGACTGGTTGATACATTGCACTTGCTCTGATTGTAGGCTCAGTGACACTTGAGATTCGATTTCGATATAAGGTAAACGCAGCTATCAACGACCCATCGAAAATCTGAAGGTATTACCGACCTATAAAAGTAATTCGAAATTTAAACGTTTCCAGAACTATTCCAGCTATAGGTAGGCAAAGTTATACACGAATGTATTAATTGAGCATCGTATACTTTAACGTTAGAGTGAGTAACTGAGCAAAAAAGAGTTAAAATGCGTAAGTTGCTGCGGGGTAGCGTGGAAGCAGGACGTGTCGTACTGTTCCGTTGTTCCTTCGGGTAAGTACTGTGAGTATCTTTTTAAGACATTTACAAACAAATGACATCTATACTTTAATTTATATTACTAAATGTCAATGCATTTAAGTGTCAACTTTTCATTTCTTACAACATTTTATTAATAAAACGTAATTTGAAACGATAAAACTTAAAATTAAAATGGGACGGTGTTAGCTTCACCAGTTTAAGTCGTGGCAGGTATCAACGACCCGTAAGTCGGCAATGGCAGCAACGTAACTTTTTGTTTTATTTTCTTTTATGTTATTATATCACACTAACACAAGTGGTCTTATGGACCAGTTTAAATCTAAGCTATGAGTCTTCATAAAAATCTATTAGCGACTAAACTTTTTTGTCTAGTGTTGTGTCTTTTAGCGTTGTCAATTTATACAAAGTTATGATATTTTCGAGGATCCCTATCGAATAGTTACAGTAGTAAATCATTGTTTTTTTTTGTTTAAACAATATGCATTTGTTCATATTTTGTATGACATTAATCAATTATAATCTATTTTATAGTCTGATGGTCAAATGAATTAAAATAACCATTTTTTTATGGGTCGGTAATACAATTTAGGTTTATACTTACATACTTTAATACCGACCCATGTGGGTCGGCAATAGCAACTATAGGAAGCTATTACCGATCGAATATAGATTGTTTAGTTTCTCATCTACAAATTCAAATTCAAATTGCTTTATTTGCAGAATGTAGAATAAAGATGTTTGTATATACAGATAATATTGATCCTTAAACATTCCGCTCGTAATTGAGCGTGCAAATATATTTTTATTACTTTTATGACATAATAGGTGCCTATTAAAAATTATATTTTTTTTAGGTTCAATTAACATAAAACATATAATTAGGTATATTTTTTCCAGAAATATGGAGCCACGAAAGCGGCGAAAAGTATTCAGTAAAACACAACTCGCCGAAGCAATCAATCAAATAGCATAACGAAATATCCTAGAGTTTGAAATCCTTAATTTAATATATGTACATATATTAATATTGATTAATGTTAAATGTTGATTAATTTAAAAGTTTGTAATTATTTAGTTCATTACTAAAAAGTACTCATTTGTTTTATTAAAAATAACTACAATAAAAAAATACGAATATATTTGCATTTTTATTTCATTTTATTAAGATCGGTAATCATCATCATCACTAGCTTCTATACATTCCATTGCTGGAAAAAGGCTTCCTCTCACATACGATCGGGAATAGCTGCATAAAAATCGTTAATAGCTTCACAGCCGTTTTTATGGGTCGGTAATAGCAACAATCGACTAAGTCACATTGTAAATTATTTTTTACAAGATAATCCTTTATTAGAATGTATTTGCTTCAATAAATACATTTTTTATACATAACACTAGCATATAAAATGAAATTATAAATCTTTAGAAGAACCAGTATACTTAAAAAATATGGTTGATTTTGAAATTGCCTTAGAGGGGTCGTTAATACCTGCGTTTACCCGTAAACGCAGCTATCAACGACCCATCGAAAATCTGAAGGTATTACCGACCTATAAAAGTAATTCGAAATTTAAACGTTTCCAGAACTATTCCAGCTATAGGTAGGCAAAGTTATACACGAATGTATTAATTGAGCATCGTATACTTTAACGTTAGAGTGAGTAACTGAGCAAAAAAGAGTTAAAATGCGTAAGTTGCTGCGGGGTAGCGTGGAAGCAGGACGTGTCGTACTGTTCCGTTGTTCCTTCGGGTAAGTACTGTGAGTATCTTTTTAAGACATTTACAAACAAATGACATCTATACTTTAATTTATATTACTAAATGTCAATGCATTTAAGTGTCAACTTTTCATTTCTTACAACATTTTATTAATAAAACGTAATTTGAAACGATAAAACTTAAAATTAAAATGGGACGGTGTTAGCTTCACCAGTTTAAGTCGTGGCAGGTATCAACGACCCGTAAGTCGGCAATGGCAGCAACGTAACTTTTTGTTTTATTTTCTTTTATGTTATTATATCACACTAACACAAGTGGTCTTATGGACCAGTTTAAATCTAAGCTATGAGTCTTCATAAAAATCTATTAGCGACTAAACTTTTTTGTCTAGTGTTGTGTCTTTTAGCGTTGTCAATTTATACAAAGTTATGATATTTTCGAGGATCCCTATCGAATAGTTACAGTAGTAAATCATTGTTTTTTTTTGTTTAAACAATATGCATTTGTTCATATTTTGTATGACATTAATCAATTATAATCTATTTTATAGTCTGATGGTCAAATGAATTAAAATAACCATTTTTTTATGGGTCGGTAATACAATTTAGGTTTATACTTACATACTTTAATACCGACCCATGTGGGTCGGCAATAGCAACTATAGGAAGCTATTACCGATCGAATATAGATTGTTTAGTTTCTCATCTACAAATTCAAATTCAAATTGCTTTATTTGCAGAATGTAGAATAAAGATGTTTGTATATACAGATAATATTGATCCTTAAACATTCCGCTCGTAATTGAGCGTGCAAATATATTTTTATTACTTTTATGACATAATAGGTGCCTATTAAAAATTATATTTTTTTTAGGTTCAATTAACATAAAACATATAATTAGGTATATTTTTTCCAGAAATATGGAGCCACGAAAGCGGCGAAAAGTATTCAGTAAAACACAACTCGCCGAAGCAATCAATCAAATAGCATAACGAAATATCCTAGAGTTTGAAATCCTTAATTTAATATATGTACATATATTAATATTGATTAATGTTAAATGTTGATTAATTTAAAAGTTTGTAATTATTTAGTTCATTACTAAAAAGTACTCATTTGTTTTATTAAAAATAACTACAATAAAAAAATACGAATATATTTGCATTTTTATTTCATTTTATTAAGATCGGTAATCATCATCATCACTAGCTTCTATACATTCCATTGCTGGAAAAAGGCTTCCTCTCACATACGATCGGGAATAGCTGCATAAAAATCGTTAATAGCTTCACAGCCGTTTTTATGGGTCGGTAATAGCAACAATCGACTAAGTCACATTGTAAATTATTTTTTACAAGATAATCCTTTATTAGAATGTATTTGCTTCAATAAATACATTTTTTATACATAACACTAGCATATAAAATGAAATTATAAATCTTTAGAAGAACCAGTATACTTAAAAAATATGGTTGATTTTGAAATTGCCTTAGAGGGGTCGTTAATACCTGCGTTTACCCTAACTGGCTATGTTGAAATGTAATAGATAGCGTACGTGTAATGGACAATTTATATACAAGATCTAATTGAGTTTAACTTAGTTGTATGTGGAGTAGTTGAGTTGGTTTGAGAAATAGTGAATTTAGTATGTTGTGAAAAGCCAGATATAGATAGCGCTTGGTCTTAAGAAATGACGATAAAATATAGTAAAATAATTGTGTAAATTTTGTTATTTTTATATTACGAATAAACATAATATTATGTACCGCATAGGACATCCTACTAAAAGCCTTATACCTACATTTAAAAATTAAAACCATTTAAAACGTGAAGGTTGGATTAAATTAGATTTTTATTAAAATAATAAGTATCAATATACAAATACTAATAATTTCGATGATGATTAGTATTATTATTTAGATAATGCATCGTTATATTATAAACTCTAGCCAAGGTTCTCATCAAAATATGTCACTTATATTGTTAGTGATTCAACCTTGCAAGCGCGTTGCACTCTTAGAAATCTAATACGTAATATAATAACCGATCTTTGAAAGTAAACAAATATTATAATATACAATAACGTATTTCATAAGAATATTGCAATTCCATTGTGCGCTTTATATGTTTAAAGTCACGAATTTGTTTAGTAGCTGCCAAATAAATTATAATATTTTTCGACAACGGAATATTTTATAATATTGTGTATAATAAGTACTACACAAGATTTATTTATTTATTTTTAATCTATACTAATATTATAAAGCTGAAGAGTTTGTTTGTTTGTATGTTTGTGAACGCGCTAATCTCGGGAACTACTAGTCCGATTTGAAAAATTCTTTCAGTGTTAGATAGCCCATTTATCGAGGAAGGTTATAGGCTATATATCATCACGCTACGGCCAACAGGAGTGGAGCTACGGGGGTGAAACCGCGCGGAGCAGCTAGTGCAATTATAAAGTAGCAGTTTCGTTAACTAGAGTTTTTGTCAGTAAAGTCAAATATAGTTTCAAGACATATTCCTGTACAAAATATATTGCCAATCGTGAAAGCAAAAAAGCAATGTCCTTTACAGCAAAGTTGCCACAGCGCAGGAGCATTCCTCAACTGTACTTACTTAGTACATACCTGTCTTATGTAAGTTCGAAACTAGAGCGGTTGCAATATATTTGAAATACATTACAGTCGTATCTTTGAAATAATGATCTGACATATTTCTCTTTATTGACAGCTAAGAGAACAAGGTAACAAGTCTGTTAGTAAATATGCCGCGAGAGATGGGTAGGACCTTGGGTAGGACACCTGAGATAAACGTCAAAACTGACTGATTTTTATCACTTTCTTGATTTATGAAACGAATGCACTTACGTGCCATACAAAGAAGCAATTAAAAATTGATATATTTTCGAGAGTGTAAGCAAATCAGATAACAATGCAAACCTAAAAAATGCATTTAAAATATAAACTCAGTCGCATACATAGTGATAGCAAATATCCTATGTTCAATGTCATATCGTGTAGATGTTTTTATAATATACCAAATAAGTCAGAACAATAAATACTTTCGGTATTCTATTGACATTGAAATAACACTTTAGCAACATTTAAATTGATTGTACATCTATAGATACAATATAAATTTGCCTATTAAGAAAATGTCAAACAAATCGCAGATCAATTTAATCACAGAGTAATAAG
The DNA here is from genome assembly GCF_905220415.1 of Colias croceus. Classification (NCBI taxonomy): domain Eukaryota; kingdom Metazoa; phylum Arthropoda; class Insecta; order Lepidoptera; family Pieridae; genus Colias; species Colias croceus. Next base: position 11,149,272 of record NC_059537.1, read on the forward strand.
ATAATATACATTAAGGAGCAAGTGTAGGATGTGATAAGTTAAATGTTGTATTATGAGTCATTTACTTTTACGGTGTTGTGGTATTTCAGTAGGACATTAGTCTAATTTAGACTATTAACATATATAATGGTGGTTCCTGCCACTTGTCTAGACCGTGAGTCACTTTACGATTTTAACCTCTCATCTTTGGGTTATAAAATACCTTGGATTGACAGTAAGTATATTCAATCGCATAAAAATATAACTTTGTTTAATTTTGAACTTGAATAATTTTAAATTTAAAGGTTTGGTTGCTTATCTCATAAAGTATAAACAATTTGATTATTCAAATTATTAATTTATTAAAAACTGAAACACTCTCGAAAACTAATATGGAAAATATAGTAAAATTTCAACAAAAAAAATTACCTGTTAATTATCTAACTTAAATTATTAGTGCTCTTAAAGCTGTCCTTTACCGAGAATACGTGTATTACAATCTAAGTAGCAGCTATTTAACAGTGTCATATAATGTAGGTGGCTTGATAAAATTATTGTTATAAGTGCCGCAGTTTTCGCAATGTCACTCCCGCGCAAGTATAATTGTACGATCGACCAGTTATCTCATATGTATTGCAAAACTGTCTGCACGGTTAAATGGTAAGGCATATTTACGACTTTGCGTATCGGTAATGTAAAATATTTCTTATAGAGAATGCTGTCACGACTTTCCTAATTTCAAGTTATGTTTTTGTAAAGTGTAGCCTTTTATACAAACAAGGATTTTGCTTAAAATGTATTAAGTATTGTTTGATCAAATGGTCATTTTTTGTGGGATTTTCTTGTCCATGTGGAATGAACACTAGGTGTCCTTAAAATTATGATGTAGAATATTCTAGAAGTTATAAGAGAAAATAACATTTCGTGTAATACCGTGTTGATTTCCAGTAATTTCTGTTTCGCTTCTCCTCTTCCGTATCGATTGAGTGAAACTATTATTTGCTTTATTCTCGGTAAATTCTTTTCTAAATAAATATTTGGGAAAATTTCTTATACATGTTTAGGTAGTATTAATATTAACTTAAAAAAAGATTAGTTAAATATAAAATCTATTTTTTTATACACGACTCATGATACGTTTTCTTATACTAGGAGTAGTAAACTAACAATACATATAAATCTTTTGAATATACATATTCCAATATCTAATTATAAAAAAAGAACTTTAATTTCAGCTACCAATTTTCTATATAATACTTACTTTCATTAACATAGATTTATAGCCTATTTGTAGATCAAACTCACATTCTCTCGAGTGCATCGATCCGCTTTCCGCCTCCGTTATCAGGAATGCATCAGTTTTCACTGCTGTATCTCAACACCGGTCTTCCGTGGTGTGGATATGTTGATGTGCTCTTCCGATCTTTCTAGTTCTATGCCAATGTTTTTAATATTTTAATCTTTTACAAAAAATGTATGAATTTGAAAGAATAAATGAATCGTTTTTTTTATTCCACGTCCATGTGCATGGTTTTTAAATTATAGTAATATGTAATACTAAGTACATATTATGGTTTATTACCTACTAGTCTGGGTATAATCTGTGTGAAAATATAAGTTTCAACTCTGATTATGAGTATTAAAAAGTAGGAAGACAATAAAGTAATTTTCCTATTAATTCGTCATCAAGGTTATACAAAAGTTGAATGGATAGTCATCACTTAAACTTTGATTTCAAATAAGCCTACTGACACATTAATATTTAAATACATTCGCGTTTAATTTAAAAATGCAGAAATTTAAATAAATAGTAGCAAAAATATACAAAAAGGACAATTTATAACATGTCATTTGAATTTAAAAGTCTTATCTAATAAACTACTTATTGATTACTTTATTGCCCATCAAAAATAACAGTTCCTCGATGATTTTGATTGCTGAATCACGACATGATGTCTCCACTAATAAGGTTATTTGTTATGTCAGGCAATGGAAAATGTACCATACACGTTTGATATAAGGTTGTTACTGGTGCGAATATGATTTTGCAAAATAGATGTTCATCAAATAATAGTAATTGGCCACTCAATTTGTTCCATTATAATCGTAAGCTTCTTTGCAATTTGATGTGATTGTTATTGAGTGAATTAAAAAGGTGTTTGATCTAGATTTCAGGTGATGTCGGTACTTTTTAAACATTATGGTTACCAATTTATTTTCGCCTTTCGTTGTATTAAAATTCTTTGAATACCTTATTATTTGGGAGCTTTAAGCTGTCAGTATAATCATTAATCATATCAAAATTGTACAGTGGCTATGCGTGTTGGAATGAATCCTGCATAAATTCTGCGTGGAGTTTTTGATGAACATGTGATGTTGTTGTTTTAGATGTTTTTTTTTATTTTTTGTTGCATGTGTAAGTATTTTTCGTGTATATTTATGAAAAAAAAAAACGACGTGTGGCACTCGGGGACTGCCGCGTTAAGTTATTGCATGCTATGCCTTCAAGCTATCGGACAGCCCGTCGGGGTGAGGAGCGTGAGGTTTTTTCGTTACGGAATTTCTCGATTCGGTCCCCGCGCTCAAGGCCCGCGATAGAAGCTATGCAATAGCTTAAAAAAAAGAGTGTGTGTACTTATGTACACGCATTAGAAGTTATACTTCTTTGGCGTATGGAAAAAAAATACTAGAATATACAACTTGAACATAGTTACATACCACCTAGAACTAGCTTCATGCTGTTAAATTTAGGTGTCGGTGTGCGCGCGCATCGTAAAAATTCACTCTCATCATTTTTCTCCATCGCGCCAAAAGAAGTATAACTTCAAAAACATATATGATAGAATTTATTCTCTCAAATAAACATGTGTATTTATGATATTTTGTAAATCTAGTTAGTACCTGGAACTATAATAGTTGAGGTAATACATTTCCCACGCAGATGCCATTTATAATTAACTGTACGCACGTAAAGGAACGCTAAATTAAATTGATTGCTCGGACCACATGTCAAATATGTATCGAATTCTCATTAATTATTTATAAAACTGTGTTTTATACGGATAGAAAACGTGTCACAAGTTTTTACATTCGCCTTACATAGTGTAATTGATGTCCAAAAACATCTAAGACTTACAATACAGGTATTTAATCTGTTTGGACTCATTTTATGTGGGTAAAATACCAAATTATTAACTATATTATTTTAAAGGCGTATTCTGTCTTTATTTTAAATCCAACGATATAAATAAAGATTAAAGATACATTTTTTGAATAACAATTGATGATTTTACATATGTCTAATTAATGATTATTAGTTTAAATTTAATCTTCAGACTTGACTAACTAAAGATGTAAATTCAATTTCGCTTATAATAAGTGTTTAGGAACGTTTTATATTGTTGATTAAATTCAAATATCTGTGATCTAACTTCCTAAATTTATTACAAACGTTAGATAAAGTACTTAGTTGTGGAAAGATTTATGTGGTAACTGAATTTTGGTGTCGGAAGTACATGAAGCGATAATGAAATCTTGCAAAAGATCAAATTTAATCATAATTTACTTAATAGCTGACAAATTTGGTAAGAAATAAAATTAAAAGTTTCAATTGGAAAAAATTATCTAGAGCAGAGCAAAAATGTAAGCGTTTTATGTAATAATTCAGTAGGCCGCTCTATTACAATTTCATAATCGTCAAATATTTGTTAATTGTGACTGCTAATCGAAATTAGAGTAATTAACTCTGTGGCGGTTTACAAGAAAGATTCTATGAATTTATGGCGTTAAATTAAAAAAATCAACTGCAATTACAGACTTTTACCAAATGTTTATTTTATACAATTAAGCTGGTTTAATATATTTTTAATAAAAGCAAAACCTTTGATCGGTTGATGTGAGAGTTCCATATTATTGTTTTGTATTGTATTGTATCATAAGTATACTAATTGATCATTTTAACGCTTATAACTTTTCTGAATGCCTTGTTTAATTTTAAAGTTCACAATTTCAAAAATATATATCTACAAATAATTTAACACATTTTATAAACAAAGAGCCATACAAAATCTATTACGTATTATGCTTACATTATGTAGGAGGATTATATTATAAATCAAGCTTTTCACCTTCATAAATTTTAGTTTAACCTTTATGAATAAAAATAAATCTTATCTCAAAGGGGCGGGCTGCAAGCGGATTTACAATCATAAAACAACAACTTCGTGAAGTTTTGTGTTGTTGATACTAATATTATGTATCCGGAAGCTTAGACGGATATAGCCTTGTGTTATTTTAATGTATGTTTTCGATGCAAGAGGTTGATTAATATAAGGTACTGCTTCTAGAAGTGAAGGAACGTGTTACTATAGTAGGTAGGTAGTAAGGTATTTCTTAACAAATACGGGTCTAGACTCACTAGGTATGTTGATATTTTTCGTATCAAATAAAAAATAATGGAATTTGGAATACCTCTAATAGATACCTAAACAAGTGACCGTGGCGGAATGTGTAAAAATAATTTTAGCAAACTGTTTATTATGCAAGTTGCTTTGTTTGCCTTTATAGGGTATCAGGTACTGAACTTATTAATTAATATCAGAGAAAAAAATATAATGATTGTGTTTACCATAATTGATTTCTTATAATCCAAAATTTGACATCAATATATCACCTTTATTTTAATTCACGATCTCAACAAGAAACGAAACATCCGTTTGGCGTTTGAACTTTTGACATCATCAGGTTACGTGTTTTCAGTAGATAATAAGATGTAATTTTCGACCTTCCAAGGACGCCATCTTGAAAAGCAATGACAAATCAGAGTAAGCAAGGTCGACGGTACACCGGTTAACAAACTAGAGCTCTTATAAATCAAGCTATTATGCAAACATGACACTTATTACAATCTACTTTAAACTAGATTTCGTTATCTTTCTATGTAGACTTGTTTTTAAATTGAATAGGTGTGCAATATAAGTTTTATGAATGAATGCTGTCTGAAATTAATAATTGTCATTGTATTTTTAATGTTGGCAATAAATAATTTTGTTGTTGATTTGTTATGTTCATGTTATGTTATTAATACTAAGTATCAGTTTACAAAATAATTAGTTGGTATCAATATTTTATGCTAAAAATCGAGTTTAGCGAAGACTTATAAATTACTAGCTGCTCCGCGCGGTTTCACCCCCGTGGCCCCACCCATTGCCCGTAGCGTGATGAAATATATATAGCCTATAATCTTCCTCGATAAATGGGCTATCTAACACTGAAAGAATTTTTCAAATCGGACCAGTAGTTCCCGATATTAGTGCGTTCAAACAAACAAACAAACAAACAAACAAACAAACATACATACAAACAAACAAACAAACAAACTCTTCAGCTTTATAATATTAGTATAGATTGGGATGTGGAAATATTTATTTTACAGGTTTGGTCTCGTGCTAAATTGAATGGTTGAAATTGGGTTGAAATAAACGGATTTGGAACTTCGAAGCACTCTTCTAGAGTAGAGTAGAGTATCTCGTTTTATATCTTTTGTATATCTTTTACACTTTTTGTATTGTTTTCGGTGGATGAAATAAAGAAAGACCTTAAAAATAACAACAGAACTTTTCCGAGAAGTGGATGAATATTCACAAAGTTCTATATAGGTATATAATATTTGTGTCACTGAATAGTGTTGTATATTTTTGAAAGAGCACGGAGACGGATATAAAGGAAATTTATGTGGTAACAACATTACCTTTGCAATTCAATACAAAACGATGTTCTACTACGAATCCTTACTCTATGTAACAAACAGAAAACGTGCTTCCCATACACGTGACGATTCCATGTGACGCTCCGCGTTTTTGACCCACAAACAAAACTAAATTTAGCCTCTATGCCATTGAAATAAGGGTCAAGAAAGACCTGGGAGTACGCCTGCGTCACGTAAGGACGTATGCAGTAAGAGCGTATGAGAAGACTACATAAACACGGCCTACATACGCAAATGTCAACATCGTGTTTGAAACGTATAATGGTTATATCTTTGTTTCAGGTAATTGACACTGCTATGATGGATCGAGTGGCTTGTGGTAAATTACTTCGAAGCGCGTTCGTTGGTTGTTTATGGCGGCTCTTTTTTAAAGCACGTTGTAAAACGCAATATAGGTATGTTGTAGGTAATCTTTTACGATAAAATATATGTACAATATGTAATATATACAACATGTAACTGAAGTATGCACTTCCTTAAACATATTTTTACAAGAAACGTACGTATCTATAATTTGGTAATTTTATCTTAAACCTATCGAGTGGAATAGAAAATAATATTAGAATATTATAATTAATTTATAAAAAAATGTGTTTGACAAAATCTATTAGTCACTCTTAATAAGCCACTCTTTTTAGGTCGCGTAGGTAGTTCAAAAGATACTACATACATCATCATCATTATGTTTAATAATTAAAAAATTGTCACAACCAATTGCTAATAGATCAATGTTAATGTTTGACAAAAATTATAACTTGAAATGATTGATGTCGTTTTAATGGTCCAATTTTTTGATTGAAGATAAAAAAAGTTCAATTTATTAATGTTAATAATTTATATATAAGTAAACCTGAATATGAATTAATATACATTAGCTCCATAAACAACGATAATTTATTGTTTGTCATGTTATATGTTTTTTTCAATAATTGCCCACATCCTGGTCATATAATAAATTGATATAGTTATATCAATTATAATTCATAAAAAATAATACGGAACCAACCGCGGATATGGAATTCACTTGCATATAACCTTCGTGCAATGAAGGTTACACTAGTTCTTAATGAGCCTTTCACCTAAAACTCAAGGCGTGGCAACGAAAACTATAAAACATGGTATTATGTTTTATCGCAATCCCTAATCTATGATAAATTAATACGTAACATTAGTTGTCTATGAAATTCATTATATATTACTAGCTTCGCTCCGCGGTTTCACCCCCGTGGCTCCGCTCCTGTTGGTCTTAGCGTGATGATAACCTATAAGCCTTCCTCGATGAATGGGCTATCTAACACTGAAAAAAATTTTTCAAATCGGACCAGTAGTTCCCGAGATGAGCGCATTCAAACAAACAAACAAACAAACTCTTCAGCTTTATAATATTAGTATAGATTAGTAGACAAAAGATAAGCATCAAAACCAGAAATAAAATAGCATGCGCAGTAAAAGCATAATTAATAGATCAGCAAATGCCAATTTGGAACAGAACAGAGTTGCCCCATGTAAAAAATACACAAATTAGTCGCGGAGCTTTTTGTCCAGGGACATATAAGTGTTCTAATTATGTGTAGGTTTGGACCAGTTTTTCAAAAGTTTCCGCATGGCAACCCTCTTAAGGCGTGTCTTGGCAAGGCCGACTACGTTCACTCGAGCTAGCCCAGTTATACATCGCCTAAGGTATTTATTGGTAATGCTGCATTTTGTTCCATGTACCAATCGCAATTAGAATGGGCTTCTAGAAATTTCTGTGATACTATTATTGTAGAGCTCGATCAATAAATCTATACTTATCCTTTTATTAGAATTCTTTAATATTTTTTGTTGCTTATAACATTATAATTTATGAGCTATGCAAATAGAAAACAAAACTGTTTATAGCCGTTTATATTTATATACATTAAGTAGCTATTTTGAAGATGAAACGACGAACTAAATCATCAACACTGTTAACTAATCAAAATTGTATATGGGGTCAGGCAGGTAGTTAGGAACATAAAGAAAATCAGCCGGGTTAATGTCCACACTGACTGGTCCAAATGAAAGGTCAATCTCAAATAAACCAAGAGTGCAATGAGGAAGTCAATATAAACTGGATTCCATCGACATACGAGTAATTACCAGAGTTATTACTTGAAATGTTATGGTTTTTTACCCGGACGTCGCTGCGTTTTATTGTGTGTATGTGGATGATAAAATTGTAACGTATTAATAATTTAAATTTATGTTTTTGTTGCTTTTTAATTATGTGACAGCTTTTTTACAAGTTTGTAAGAATGTGACTGCTGTTTAAGTTCTTAATTAAGTGTTGTTTATTAATTCAGACAGATAAGGGTAATGATTCACAAGCCGAAGTTAAAAACTTTCCAGCAAACATAAATAATAAGCAGTTTTGTTTAACCACTGTATTTTACATCAAATACCTCATTAAAAGCTTATTATATCTATTTCAACTGCTCTACATTGCTACATAATACTAATAGTATGAAAATTGACTTATAATCATAGTTCAAATAATGTAATGATACTCGTGCGTTATGTCATGACGATGTAAGGTCACTTTCACTGCGAACTTGACACTGAGTTCTTGAGCCGACCAGCATTTGCATAGGTGCTTAGGGTTAAAAAGTCACATCATAAATTCGTGTCTAGCTTTCGATTTTATCTTGAATACGTGTGGGTTTTTTATATTTAATCTTTGCGTTTTAAAATAATATTTTTAAGCTATTGCATAGCTTCTATCGCGGGCCTTAAGCGCGGGGACCGAATCGAGAAATTCCGTAACGGAAAAACCTCACGCTCCCCACTCCGACGGGCTCGGAGGTGTGGCTTGAAGGCATGCTATGCAATAACTTTACCGCGGCAGTCCCCGAGTGCCACACGTCTTTTTTTTTGAAGTATTTTAACGCTACCTATATGTAGTATACATCTTTTTGTATTATAAATTATATTAAGTATAAAAAAGTATAAAACTTTACGTTAAGAAAAAACTGAATCGTAACGCTTGCATATTTAAATGGAAAGATTGCATCAAAATTATGTATTATTTAATTGATATAATCAATGCATATTAATTTGAAATTTCGCAAGAGTGATTTCTAAATGTGTATATTAAACATCGATATGTATTGGATGTCTTCAAACAGCAATTTAAATGGAAATTTAATAGATTACGATGTTTCATAATAGACGCTATTTAGACGAAGGGTAAGGATGTATGCGTAGGCGCATATCCTTGTAGCAAGCGCGTAGGCTTCTACACATGAGAGGCGGATGTTCGAAATAACACTTAGTAAGGATTTATCATTGTTGCATAAATATAATTTTATAGATCGTGAGAATTATTAATAGACTAGATAAAATCATTTTTTAAATTATTTCTAGTTTTTTATAATGTCAAGATACAATCCTTAATTAATGAGACAATCATAAGCTTTTAATCGTCTTTGCCCTTTGCATTGTTTATGGGTAGATTCTATTATCACATACAAAAATATAAATAAAATATAATTCTACTGGAGAGAAAATTTACATAAGTCTCCTTTTTATTTATATTCTTAGAGTAGATTAGAAAAATTTTTAAAAATAAAATGTATCCTTTAATACTGTCTTTTATACTGTATTAATCACTCAAGCAGAAGCCGTCGATTTCAATCCATTGTTAGAGGTTTTATAATAATATTATGAATATCAATTTCTCAAACACCATTTTTTCTTTACCGTCACTTAATATTATTGGACATTTGCACAATATCTGACCTATATTCTATTGGATTTGTTTTTTGATTCGTTCTGCTTCACTTATATTTCAGTCTAACTTACAATCTAGTTTCAAATGTTGTATCAGACACATTTAATCTAGTCTATATTTGAAAGCTTAAGGTCAGAAGAGACAACATTGAAATATAAATATCACCTTGTCAATAATTTAGTGCCTTGGAGAAGTTTTTGCGGCTTGCATTCAAATATAATGTGGGACAAAACAATTATGTTATTGTCTATGTAGATATTTTTGCCTTCTTGGAAAAATGGCTTATGTTCTAATAATTTGAAATGACTTGTTGCGGTTAACTTGTCGCTTCAAATCAATAAGGATGTATAAATAAATGATTAAACAAAGCAGTTTAGCGGCAGCTGGTTGGAACATAATATTTAAATGTTCTATATTATTTATCAACATTAAAAAGGTCCGATAGCTTTCAACTTCCTGGTTATATAAGCTGTAATTGTTAAATACGACATTCAAACTAACATTTAAAGAACGATATAATAATTCTATGATGATAGTGTTATGATATTTAAGATCGGATCTATTATACAACAGACGCGCGTTGAATTAGAAAATCGTCAAATATTTTATCTGACATTGCGAGGAGATTGCCCGCACCTGCTCTTACACAACAAACGCACTAACGAGCTATTGTCTCAAAAAGAAGGGATATTATTAGCCACTTCCGTCTTCACAGTTGTATTTCACTTGTATTTATTCCATTATAGACTGTTTGGCTGATTGTTTTGCATTGTTTGGGAAATAAATTGACGACGCGTCATGGCGCGGGGCATTCAATCGGACCAAGGTTTAGATGGCCGTTGCTTCCTTCAGTATTCTTCGCCGGACAGCACAATGGGCGGGCGGCCTTTGTTACTATGTTCTATGGCCAATAAAGTGTTATCTCAATGTCATCAGAATACGCCAATCAATCCCATGGCTCGGACCGAGAGATTTATAACCGGAACGCGGTGGTATCATGACAAAGTACCTCTTGATAGATGTTGAATATCTTTTATGCAAAATAAAGCTTGCAAATCTCTTTGAAGAGAAGCAAATGATCGTGACTTGAAGCGTGACAATCAAGTTAATGTACAAAGCGGAGAGTTTCAGATCAGATGTAATGGATTTTAGATGATAAATGCTTTAAGATGCGCCAAGAGGGATTCGCCCAATCATTGATATATTAAGATAAAATGTACGGAAAAAAGAATTCAAAAACATTGAAATAAATATCAGTATACATTCCTTACAAACTGTTGTTCTTATTTTCTTATGTAAATTGTTTTTCAATGTGCCGATGTCCTACATGATTTTGGCATCGTTTTGGATGCTTCTGAATTATTCAATATGTGTCCTTCATACTGTTGACATTTTTGTCTCGATTTACCGTTAATATTTGTGCAAATTCGTCTTGTCATTATTCTGGAATGTACGAAAAATAAATGAACGGATCCCTCAAGCTGGTTCAATTTTTTCGCGTTGACGTTAAAGGTTGTAGAGACGTTATTAATTTTTCATACTTTGGTGAACATCGTGTTAAGTCTTATGAAGTACTCTGCTTTTGAAATGACTGTAAATTCGCAAATATATACCAAACTAACTAATTATGGCTCTGCTTACAGCCTAAATAAATTAAAGCTTGTCCAAACAGTTCGACAGATTTATTTGACAAAAACACGCGAATTCACGAGAAACGATTTACAAGTGGGACAAATAAAACATCGCGTTGTATGAATACAAACTTCCTGGTGTGAATAAACTTTGGGATAGTTGTTTAGGTTCTTCCAAGGATATTACGCGAATCAATTGTTTACATTTAGTGATAAATTTATTTATCCCTTCTTTTATTATAAAGCTGAAGAGGTTATTTGTATGTTTGTTTGCTTGCACGCGTGAATAGTCGAGGAAGGTTATCTTTATTATAATATCGTCACGCTAAGACCAATAGGACCCGGAGAAAAGCGAGTAAAACCGTGGGGCACACCTAGTTTTATAAACAGCCATTCTTTGCATTACCTCGTCAAATACGAGACAACAAAGTGCATCGTAATGCACTTACTGAATACCTAATAGAACTTCAATAAGTGCATCCATACTAATATTATAAATGCGAAAGTAACTCTGTCTGTCTGTCTGTCTGTTACTCAATCACGCCTAAACTACTGAACCAATTTGCATGAAATTTGGTATGGAGATATTTTGATACCCGAGAAAGGACATGGGCTACCTTTTATTGCGAAATAAGTACCACGGGCGAAGCCGGGGCGGACCACTAGTTTCATTATAAAATAGATTTCCAGTATGATTCAACGGGTGATATAAGTACATTTCAACATCCCACAAATCGAATTACGTTAGGCAACGGCTATACAAATCCTAGTCAAGTTAAATTGGTATAAAAAGTGCAAGAAATAGTCATTACCTCCAGACTATAAGAACTTTCACTCGATTGAGGTTCGGCATATACAAAGATAGTTATTTCAAGACACATGTATGCGTAATGGTAATTTTGTAGAACAACATTAATCAAATATTGATGTTGTTTTTAATATCATTGCTCTTATAGCTACGAATTATTCTCTATTTATTTAAGTAACAACCAGATTAAAAACATGGCATTTTTATAACATGTATGTACCTAATGTTTCCATTAATTACGTTCACTAATAAGTTATTACAAGAAACAATCACAAAAAATATTTGTCCTTCGTCATTAATTAATCATGACACGATCACCAATAGACAGAATCGTGTATAAAGCATTGAACACACGAGTACATTTTGTTAAATACAGATTGTATAGAATTATTATATTATCTGTGGTACAGATAATATAGCACCCAGCTGTGAAGTGGCGATGGCGTGTGATAAGCAAACCGACAGCCTCGACCTTGCTTTCTATTATGTAATGTAAGGGTAGTTGACACTGACGGAGTCTAGCTTAGAAATGTGAGTATCGAGGTCTCAAGGAATTTAGGACAATTTTTTGAAGTAGATACCAGTTACGAGTTTAGAAGGAGCTTTTACACTTGTTGGAGTAATGTAGAGATGCGGCTTAATGTAATTTGGACAATGATTGGATACCGATTTTTGTCATTAGATACCTATATTTCTTATGGTAGCTATTAGTTAAAATAATAAGCACTAAATTGTCTCGCTCTTTTATCCATTATCATCCTATTTAAAAGTATTCCACTCAAAAAATTAGTAATAAACTTTGTCTATAAAAAACTTAAAAAATTAAAGTACATACTTACAAAGCCACCATCTGTCGATGCTTATTTGTATCTAAGATATTATAAAGCTATATTGCCCTCGATCTGGACTTATATGGTTTGAGATAACGTGGCCGTGTGGTCACTTATCGTGATAGCTAAGGTCACACTTAAGATTAATATGATTAACTCTTTGTTCTTGTTACTAGCAAGCTTTGAACGAATATATGAAACACGTGTGAAGCCTTATTAGGTAAAATTGTAGGAACTGGTACAGTACAAAAATATATACACAATTTTATGTATGTATAAAGTAATTGCATACGAACAATGAATATGCAGTATTGTTTGAAACTTACCGATGCGTGTTCTTGTGTCAATCAAAAATAATTGATTGACCCGTTGCTTATAAAATCGGTGTTAACATTTTTTCTATGTTTATAGTCAATATTTTTTTAATAAATCCATTTCATACGAACGATTAATATTCTATGATTTATGCAACACTACTGACCTTTTGTTTAGATATTTACATAATTTCGAATTCGCATAATATGAGGAAAGAAAGCATGCCTCTTGTTGTGATAGGTTTTGTTATTTTCTGTTTGGTAATAAATCAGCTTCCGTACTTTCCTTCGCATAGCTAACGATTAACGATTAGTGTGTATTTAATCGTAAACAAACGTATTTCCGTGCATATCGATCGAAATGATAAGTGATGAGCACAAAAATGCATGCATCAGATACAAGTTTGGATATGTTTTATTACCGACTGTGATATAAATCAAATTGTAATAAATTTATAATGAATGGACAAGATCTTGATGCAACCGCGAATCGTTTACGAGTGCGATGAACTTTATCGATGATGGACTGGTATCGATTCGATAATTCGAACCGATTATTCGATTGTTTGAGAGATTATGTTTGTGAAATCTGTACACAAGGTCATTGCAGTATTAACAATAGATAATTTAGGTATAATGAAATACTTTAACCTTAGTACATGCGATATTTAAGTGAAGAATTTTGATAATTATAAATTAAAACTAAATAACATAATTAAGTAATTAGTAATATGCAAGTTGCAACAAACATGTATTTAACTTTAAATTAGCTTTAAATCTTCACTGCCTTCCTCCAAAAGGATGCTTATTTTATTTTGAAGCTTAATAACTCCAGATATAAAAAATATTTCACGCAATTAGTTCATAGAAATCATTTATAGATCCAAAGAGAAAAACAAAATACGACAACGGTTTCTTAACTGAAAAAAATAATATCTATGGTCAGCATAACAATACACAAATTAAGAGTCTCGTTATTTCCAAGTAAGGTTAGCATATGTAAATATCCATTGTTTATTGCGTTTTTGTCTATCTGATAAATAATTATGTAAGTACTAAGCTAGGTCTTTAGTGAGGTCTGACGGTGAACGGCACTACGTGCAAGGCTGTCTCAAATACTCATTTACTTCATTGTACTATTTTGCTTTAAATTGGCTATTGAGTGCACTGTTTGAGCACGTTTTTTGGAAAAATAGACTTGCATTAGCTCACAATGAATTATTATAATGTAGGTACTCAGTTTGTCTTGAATTAGCTCAAAATTGGTTATGTACTAAGGTTGTATTATATAGTTTAAATATAATAGGTTATACCCAACAATTTAAATAAAAATTGCTTTCACGGAATTGTCTTTTTAAATTATCATACATTTCTTTCGATATTTGTGACGTGAAAATGTGAGCTTTGACCAAACACTTATAAAATAACTGAAAATATCGTAAGAAACTAGTGTTTACTTCGAATATTTTATGCTCAAAGACACACCGAGACTAGAAATCTTAAGAAACATTAATTAGCATAAATTTATCAATACCAACGTTAAACAACGTCAACGAGCATTTATTTCAAAATATTAAGAAATTTGGAATTGGAATCAGCTATTTTACAATATTCTATGTTCCTTCTCAAGCTGAATAAGCTGTCAATCAAAGAGACCGGTCGTTGACTCGTCTGTTGCATCGAGATCATCTCCCGATGTATCGATATAAAGGCTTATTAAAATAATAAGTTATTGACCTTAGTGTTGCCGATTAATAACTACTGAAAAGAAGTAAAATAACTTCGCAAGTAGTTAATTTTAATAGTGTTTTTTTTGTTATGTTAAATGACTGATTAACTTAATTTAACATTAAAGCTTTGGTAACATAATATGTTCGTTACATAGCTTTTCATATGTAGATTACCTATAGCTGTAGAATGCTGTGTAGTGTGAAGGTATTTCATTAATTATCATATTACACTCTTGTCATAGATCTGAATCTGAGGTATTTATAACATATTTCACGCTGTTATAAAATAAAAGAATGTTAAATATGATCCAAAAATAACTGGAGTATGAAGACGAGTACGTTCACTTACGTAACCGATTTTACAAAAGGCACAGTTATCGCCTTGTTAACTTTTAATACAATACGTTAAACGATTGAAATGGTACATTTAATAAATTGTGAAATATCTACGGCTTAATTACCCACATTGCATTGTCAAACGCACTTGTTCTGGTTCAAAGCTTGAGTAACTTCCGTCAAGTGCCGTAGGGTTTATGTCGATAGTATCAACACTCTCTAATTATGTAGTCTTGTTTCAACACTATACGCAGTGTAATCATGTGTAAACGTTTTGTAAGAATAAATGCAATGTATTAACACATTTGAAAGGATTCTTAATTCTGTTTGTTCGCAAGGACGCTATATTGAACTCTATTTGACTAGGAAATGTATTCATTACAATTGCATAACACGCAGATCGATTTCCATATTGCAATCGACCCGTGAAAGCGAACGTGGTTTTCCACTAGCGAACTTGCATAGAAGGTGAAAACTGTCGCGTTATTCGCTAGAGGGCGTTCGTCAAGGTCGCGCGCATTTTTTGTAAAAATATATTGCGTGTGGAATCGTGAGCGATATTTTAAATTGCGAAACTGTGTTACGGAATAAGGTCGTAGATTTTGTGATTTTAGCACGAGATTAAATCTATTAGTCGAAGCTGCGTGCTGAGCATTGTTACAATTGTGCTGTTTACGACACATTACGCTGTACGCTCTGAAGATCGACATGATAACCTCAGATTTGGAGCAGGCGTACACGTCAAGTTCATAACATTTTGGCTTTGATTCAGTAGATAAGGCTTGTCTTACATACTAAGATTAATAACAAAAACGTGGGCAACGTACTCGCTCGCAACGTAATAAATCGTCGAGTAAGCAATAATCTACGTTTGGAATGAAAGTTTAGACCTAATTGGGACCTGTGGCGGTACCTGTAAATGAAAATATGCCGTTCGCTCGGTTAGTTTTCATGTCAAAGACCCCGAGAAAAGCTGTTGGATTTCCTCGTGATATTAACATAATAGCAGAGACGTTATTACTAAAAGTGTTTACTTACAAATTCGCTTTCAATATGCAATTACTATTGCAGATAAGATTACTCAATATACTTACATTTCGTATTCAGAAACGAAAGATATTGTCCATGTATAAACTCGTTTATCGGTATGGACGACTGTCTTCACGATTGATTTCAACTTTATCAAGACTTTATAAATAAAAACCTCTGTAATTAATTCGGGCAATTAGTGTAATTGTCTGTAAAACTTATGTTACGTACGGTTGTAAATTAAATAATCACTGAATACGCAAACAGGAGCACGCAAGCATCAATTCGGAAGTCAGGTATTTCGGCCACCGTCACGCACACACACACCCCTGTGTCGTGACGCAATACAATGCTGTGTGTGTGTGTAATGCAACTAACAACTTTGTGGCTCGACCTGCTAAAGTCACATTTACATTATGAAATTGATATAATAATTAATTTGCGGTTATTTAATAGATGATAGATTAATAATCCAGTTTTTATTTAAATTGCGCAAAACAAATTACTGTTGGTCTCGTGCCGATAATAGAGCATGATTAATTTAACAAAAAAAAAATTGTAGAACGTTAAACATAATTATGACATAGAGTCAAAATGTAGGGCTCTCTTTTAATTATATTTTATTAAATACTAGCTTACCGCCAATGGCTTTGCCCGCTTTGTTTCAAACCTAATAGGTAAATTATACACTAAAACCTTCCTATTGAATCACTCTATGTACCCATTAAAAAAACTGCATCAAAATCCGTTCCGTAGTTTTAAAGATTTAAGCATACAAACGGACATAGGGACAGAGAAAGCGACTTTGTTTTATACTATGTAGTGATACACAATTGTTGTCTCACTGACTGAATAATTTGTAAACATACAAAAATTTTCAGTACCTACAATTGCAATAAAATGTAATAACCAATATAACAAACAAGTTATTTCAATTACACATGTATAGAAAAACAATCTTGTCGTGTAGCAAGTTGACGGCTTTCCCCGACGGTCAATGCCGCGTATGAATCTTGTTCTTGAGCCACGATATTACCATACTTACGCAACCTCAATCAAAACACGGAGTAAACGAGTACAAATTACTTTGGAATATAATCAACATGATTTTCGGTCTTGAAAATTAATGTGTGCTTTGGATTGATGAACTGTGTGAGAATCTCGGTAGGTAGGTACGAGTTAAAATGAGAGCTTTTTGATTGATTTGATTTGATTTGAATTGGATAGAAGGGTTAAAATCTAGTGTCATTTGCAATTGAAGTAAATTTGAAGTGGCAAATGAAGAAAAAGTATTTTTTGCATAATTTAATCAAAATAAAAAATATAAGTACATGTGTTGACTTCAACAAATCAACCAATTAATTGATTTCGATTGGGCTTCAATATTTACGCATATAATGACCTTGCTCAATATTATAAGTACTGCAATATAATATATTAACCCAGAATGTTATCTGAAATGTAATAGTAGGTCCTATCATTAATCCTATCTAGGTACAATTTCTAAGTCGGTCAATTACAAGTGATAACTGCGTTAAAAACAACCGACTTCAAACTTGCACTTGCAAAATTTACAAATACCTACAGACAAAAATGCTCATAAAATAAAAACTACTGGGCCTATCCGAATAAAATTTTTATGGGACCAATTCGACACCATCCCGCATCGAACAAAAAAAGAATCACGTAAATCGGTTCAGAAACCTCGGAGTAATCGGTGTACATACATAAAAAAAAAAAAAAAATATACCGGCCGAATTGATAACCTCCTCCTTTTTTTTGAAGTCGGTTAAAAAAGGGACAGCCGATTCAAAGAGCCATGTCACACGGGACACCCGATACACAAATTGCATAATTTATATCACAGACGTAATATCCAGTATCAACATTCAAAGTACCGTCAACAACTTTCACTGTTCATTAATTCCGGTGCGGTACCGATGGCAACGGCAACCGTGAATTGAATCAAATAACAAGTAGAGCGGAAATTCAGTAACGAATCTATTATCTGAATAACACCAAATTGTATTGAGAAACTGTTTTTAATAATTGTAATGTTTTTTATCTAAAGCCTCAATTCGTATACAATGTAAGCATTGTTAGTTTTATGTAATTATAAGTGTTATTGTTATTTTATCGTCGCATCTGTTATTCGGTAATAGCTTTGTATTGATAATATCGTTTCCTGTGTTTCGGCAGGTATTTGTTCTGTTTATGTTTGGTTATTTTTCTAATTACGTGCGTGAAGTTTTGTTGTACATTCTACAGTTAGTTAATTGTCTTCTTGTTTAGGAAAGGACAATTTTACTGTACCTAAGTGTTACATTGTTATATTGATTAATTTAATCGATCGAATAATCGATCTAAATTATTCCAGAATATAATTAGAAATATGTCATGCCCAAAAGCTATGAAATTTATGCATTTCAAAATTATTCTGTATAAAGCCTGCTTAAAGTCTAAAGGGAACCAAGGCAAGTCAATAAACGAACAAAATTAATTATACATCGAAACGTGCTCCGCCATGCTTATCAGATCGACTTGCATCTCACTTTCTACAATAAAACGCATAATGCTATTAGATGTGATTAAGAATCAATAATGAGAGCACACATTACATAATCGAACTGCAAAACAAATTGGACTTAATCACGACCGCACAAGGTGCACAATACATCAATGAACTGTAACAGTTGCGTCGTATTACATAAGGCAGGATTAACACGCAAATTATGCCCAGCGTGCACGCTAGATCTGTCCGTCCTTCCGTTCGTCAGCTTTCGCTGTACGTGAGCGAAATTATAACTTGCCACCTATATCGAATGTTTCGCAATTGTGTACTCTATTTCCCTTGAGATAGAGTACATTGTTACGTCGCGGATTGCCCAATTATGACGGTCATATTATGAGATTATAATTTTAAGTGGAGCAGTGTGCGCATTCTTGTAATTTTGTTTAAAGAGGACCAGTTTTTCATCCAAAAAAGTTGTAGTTAAGGTCGAAGGTCCAGTAAGCGTACTTTGAATATTGTTACATAAGACCAAAATATAAATTGAAAACTTTTATGTTATTATACAAATCCAAACAATTATTAAACATTACACGTTATGAATAGAAACGTTCAATCATAAACAAACACTTATCCAATAAACTAACACAAGCATTAATAAATAATATTGATTGAACAATTTCCGTCAATATTACCATGAATATGCTAATGTGTTACATAAGAACTGTAACAGTGAAATGTTTCCCACCAGGCATTAGCCGCTAACCGCAGATCTGTTAGAATTGTATCTATTTGTGTAATAGAGTAGTATTTCTTAACTTAAGTAAGTCAAGTAACTAGGTACCTACTTTTAATAAATACAAGTTTATATCCATTTGCATACTTTTATCTTTCAACTATAATATAGAGCTTTGACTTCGATACATAGTTGGCATATAGTGACCATATTTCAACTAGCTGTGACCCGCGGTTTTATCCGCAGTGCTCCGCTCCTGTTGGTCTTACCGTAAAGATATATAGCCTAGCCTTCCTCGATAAATGGGCTTTCTAACACCTAAAGAATTTTTCAAATAGGACTAGTAGATAGAGTAGTTAGATAGTAGTTCCTGAGATTAGCGCGTTCAAATAAACAAACCAACTCTTCAGCTTTATAATATTGGTAAAGAAATCTTTGTGTTTATCACTCATACCATCCAATATTTTCTACATTACTTACCTACCATACTTCCTACTATAAATTTCTACATCCAATTCCACTTTTAAGCGTAAATATCTCGAAACAATAAACGTCTAGCCAAACGATTAATCCACATTTACCTTATGTATCGTACTCACGAGTGGATTGTGAAGCCAGACATTGCGAAACTCAGCCTAGTTAGAGCTAGGTGCTATCGACTGAACCCATAAATATGGAGTTACCATACAGGTGTAGTTACGAGGAATTGAAAGTATTTTCGCTATAGAATAGCCTTTGTTGGGTATAAGTATAATTTATGTGAGTTTATTTGTAGCCTTATTTTTCAGCTTATGTTGTTTAAAGTATAATGAAGCTTTTTATATTACTTGTCTTTTTAAAGTTCTGAAATTGAATACTTTATTGGAATGGTACTTAATATGATTTCAACTGAAGTTTTACAGTGTTTGTGTAGCTTGTATATGTATTTTAACATACGTAAAAAAATTGCGTAGCGATAACACCTAGCCTTGTACAGAATAACACAAACATTTATACTAAGACCAACATTCAGATTATTGTCTCCTCACCTTTTTCTTATTGCGTAAAAGGCATTCGAGATTCGATATATTTTCCTCTTACTTTAGAGTTGTTAAGAGCGCGTGTCAGAGAACACGTTAGGCTGTTATCACTAGATCGCTAGCCAGCTTACATGTTGGCTTTAATGGCATCTAATACTAACCTGACTTTATTTCTCTCGTTTAGACCTTTTATGCGAACGTATTACCTTATAGGCAGTAAATACGACTGTAGAGCCAGATAGTGCGGATTCTTTACGTGCCTTAACATGACAAATAGTGTTTATTTTTGTTTGAAGATTGTTAAACCCTTATAGTACAACTTAAGTCTGAGGAAAAACTAAAGTTCAATACAAGAGTTTAACTATTAAAAATACTCAAGTGTTTCAAACATTTGACTCAAATATACAATCCAATTATATTTTGTGTCGTGCATATTATGTGTTAAAAGATCCTTAAGCACATTTAAATTATTTAATAAAGGATTAAGGATACATTAAGGCAAATTACAACACTATGACGTCACGTTACAATCATTGTACAATGTAATGTATTATGCAACAAACTTAGTAGTTAAACTAATAAGTAATAATAGCTGTTTGCCGAAATGTTTCGTAAATTGATATTTATTAGGTAATTTACAAAATTTGCACAACAGTAGGCATTAATCATATAGTATACTTATTGTATATTTAAAGTATTATGCCTGTGTATATCAAGGTTGATAGAAAATAAGATAATTTCTGATCAAGTTTTATAATTTAAAGGCTGTGAGTATTTTTCAAGACTACAGTTTAAAATTATCTATAACTAGCTTTCCACCCGCGGCATCGCCCGCGCAGTCAAAGAAAAACCCGCATTGTTCCCGTTCCCGTGGGATTTCCGGGATAAAACCTATCCCATGTCCTTTCTCGGGTATCAAAATATCTCTATACCAAATTCCATGCAAATTGGTTCAGAGGTTAAGGCGTGATTGAGTAACAGACAGACAGACAGAGTTACTTTCGCATTTATAATATTAGTATGGATTTATATTATAATCGCCATTGCCGGATAATAATATTCAATGCAATATATTATATGGATAGAATGTTGAGTCTAGAAATAAATATTATTTGCACTATTTTATTTTGTAGAAATTAGCACACTAACACGCATTTAAATTCGTTTGTAAACATTGTGCAATATACTGCGATTACAATAATTAGGCTTAAATGAAGCAGTACCATGTGATTTGCATTACGTAGTTGCACATAACAGTGTAGTTACGGTATATCGGAACTGGGAAGGATAGGTCTAGTATTTCGCGCTTTGCTAGTTTCTATTACTTAAGAACTGCCATGATAGTTAAATCCGTTTTTGGAACGTAAAACTTTGGAAGTATATAATAGAAAAACAATACCATATCCATTGCAATATGAGAAAGTTTAGTAATTGCTAGTTGAAAATGTTTAAAGTAGCTAAAAATAATTTTTCTACTGAGTATTGCTTAAAAAATTGTGTAAAGTTGGTAAAGAATAGATTGTCTTTAAAATAAGTTTACGTTGACGGATTGTGAGGTAAACTTTTTCCAGTATCTAGATCGATTGAATCTCGATACTGAAAGTATATTTTTTACTTATAAAAACTATTTATTTCAAGTGTTGTAACCTTTTATCACAAAGTTTTGATCATATATCAAGATTATCTGAGGAATTTGAACCCCCATGATTCAGCAGTCAGCACTTACCGATACATTAATCACTACTCATTCCTTAAAAATAATTGCACCAAGCCCAGACAGCATTTACGAAACTGCGAATCTTAAATAATTTCGGACCATCTGTCCCCAAGAATGTGTTATGTCGAAATATTTCACGCATGATACATAAATGTTCTATAACAATTCGCCGCGGATCTGGCTGTCTCGGTTGCTTTGTAAAATCGTGAACAAACCATTCGAAAGGTGGTTTAAATGTATTAAGTTTGTCTATCACGCCGTGTCCTACATTTATAACGAGTGTGTAATTAAATATAATTGTTTTTGTTGCAGGTAAGGTTTGCTATCATGGCCGATAGAATAAGAAAATCACTGGGTCCCTCTGAAGGGCGTATCTGTAAGCTTGTTTGTAGGTAAGGCACCAGAAGAAGAGGTATGATTTAAGAGTAAACTATATACTTATATAGCATATTTTTAATAGTGTTTTTTCTTGTTAAGGAATAAAACGTACTGGAAGAAACTCGTTTCCACGACACAGGGAATCCTAGTGTGGGACCAAGAGTCCTATACATCATATTTTGGAAAATAGAATTATATATTGTTTATTATTATTTTATGTAGTAGTAGCTTATGTATTTTAAGTCTCGAAACCTATAGTACTTGGTATATTATGTGCTTTTGTATGTAGTAAAAACAGCTTCATGGATTGGAAATCTTTTGAATTTTTCCATCTCTGACGCACGCTCTACATATGAAGTTCATTTAAATGAATACTGGTATGTCAATATACAACATTTTATTTAAATTAACAGATATTGATTTATACAGAAGCTACTGCATAATGCGTTTAATTGAATACAAAATAATATAATCGAGATATAATTGTTTTAAATTATTTGCTGACTTGCTGTAATAATAGTTCGTCGTTCAATAAAATAAATATGATTAATGTTCATTGCCTCCATTAGGAACAATATAATGATCAGTAATATGTCTTTTTTCGTTTATACAAGTAGTCATTATTGTTTTATGCGATAATATAAGTTAGACATTGTTTAATCGTCCACTAATTACTAGCATTTAAACCAAAATTATTATATTAAATTGAAGTATTTATCTTTTATTAATTTCCAATATTAAGTTATTCTAGGTCAGGCTAAACACGAAAAAAAATTAATATATGCGCCAATTTATGCGCCTACGACACTTGATCTCACCGTCAGTTCCCGTGTGAATTAATATGATAGTGATTTCAATTACATAATATTATATTGCCTCACTGTTGTAGTATGAGTTTGTCGTAGAATAAATAAGTTTGTTTTCCCACTTGGCTACTCACATACCTGAAGCAGGGGCAATATTGGAACAATCTAGGTTGCACGGCGGTCGAAGCAATTTCACCAGGTTCTATAAATTGCCCCTGCTTGCCTATACACATCACAATTAGAGAACCAATAAGGGTGCAAGTCCAATATTGCCCCTGCTGCAGGCAGGTGAGTAGCCGGTTTTAGTTGGTTTGTTTTGCCATTGGGTTATGTCAAATCAGTCCCAAGGCTATCCATGATTTATTGTGTCTGTAATGTTGGTGAATGCTAGAGAATTATCTTATTTTCGAGTTAATGACGGTTTATTTGCGTTTGTTTTAGCGCATTAATGTTCGTTTAGGCGTTGCATTGTTTACAATGATGATTACCGTTTAATGTATTTGTTTGTTGATGGAGGTTTGCGGGATTGTACACAGTTTTAGTAGTTATTTTTTACCTATAGCCTTAAATATTGTGAATATATATTTGAACTGAGTTGTAACATAGAAAAACCAGGTCCAAATTTCAATTTATGGTAGAGTAGAGTAGTAGTAGTAAACGAAACGAAGTCGAATTAAAAAATTGTTTTCATTTGATGTCTTTATAACGTTAAAGTTTTTTTTTGATTCACGAATGTAAAGTGTAGGTAGTACTTACATAGCTCTAAGTCATAGCCAATCTCACTATAGGCACTCCCGTCCGATTAGGGCCCTTCTGGCCTCCTCCACTCAAGCGACAGCTCAAGCCGAGGTTCGTGGTCCCCGTCAAGGGGGGACGCCCTTGTGCATGTCGCTACCAGGGTGAACCTTCAGTTCACCCCCGCGTCCGCGTTAAAATGTAGAAGCCCTTCTGTCTAACATTGAGAAACACCATACAAAAAAAAAAAAAAAAAAACTATAGGCACTAAAATATAGCTTAAAAGTGAATAGTAGATGAAGCCCTATTCAATCAATGTTTGAAGTGACTGCTTTGGTTATGTCTCCCTCAGTGAAACAATTTGACCTACAATTGACAGAACATATAGAATTAATCAATATAATATCTTTACAAGTAGAGGCAAAGTGCGGGTTAGGGTCAAAAGTCAGCAGTGAACTTTTAAACTAACAACAAACGAGTAGGTTTTCCTTGCAAAATAAGAAATCTTAATTGCCGTTTAGCTATTTAAAGTACTACATCATGTTGTTATATAATTTCTTATTGTGAAAATCTATTTGATTTGTTATAAGAAAGAAGATATCGTTTAGTATTGATTGACGTCGACATTTAGATAAATAGGATTCTAGGTAAGGTCAAATATGTAGATATGGTGGCATATTAAATAATATTTTAAATGGTATCTGTTAGCTAATTAATGTTATTGTCAATTTAATGATAGAAGATAATACTGTATATTGTTTAAATTCGCGATTTCTTTTGTTTCGATACTTTTATTATATATAGAGCCTATCGTTTTAATTTTGTCTTGTTCTTGTTATGAAGAATATGTGATTTTGTGCAACTTTCTAATTCTTTCAGATTACTTTCGTGTATTTCTAATAATGTTTACTTTATTTTTCATTTTTGAATAAAATTACTTTTAATCCCGTACGGTTCATGAAGTAATACGATTTATCATTTAGGTTAACATACTTGTAATAATATCTAAACAGGCATTATCGTCAAAGTACACACTTTTTTAGTTTAAGGCCATAAACTTAATGTCACTTAGAGGTTAACTTGATGAGCAATGATGAGATTAATCGGTCAATAAGTCGTAGGTCAAGTTAACTTATGTAATAATTGCACAACTTTACATAAAATTGTTAGAAGCATGTGTCTAAGTACTTAGCACATGTTAATAATATCTCATAACTTTTACTACATCTGTTTAAGATAAAATAATAAGATTTTATGAAGATAGACCTTTTTTCTAAGCAGGGAAGTATCTTTAAGTAGGTAACTTTATTTTAATTGTATCCTACAAAAATGGGGCTACAAATTAAAAACCTCAGTTTTCTGAACGTCTGTTGTAAATAATAATTCATTTATTCACTGTAACATCAATGGTCCACTTGTTAGTAACAATATTCTTATACCTATGTTAGTAACAATACATAATTTTATTCTAGTCAATATAATAGTGCTTAATTTAATTTTGAATTATATTAATTTTCAGTTGATAAAAAATTCATTAACAATTACCATTAAACAAGAACATAAAAATTAAAAACACAATACTACTTATGATTTATTATTAGAACTTTACGGAAGTGCTCCAAAATAGGCGAATCCACCTTATCGCACAACACTTTCAGGATGCTATTGCTGCTGCCGCGAAATCTTTTCAGCAAAGAAGCAGTCTTTTTTCTTATTAGCGCGGGAAAGCTGTCAGTTTGCGCTTGAGCGAACATACTCGAAGCTGAGCAATATCGCGGCAGACGCAACAGCATCCTAAATCCATTGTTATACTGTACTCTAATAGCCCTAAGAGCTTTATCTGTATAGTTGCACCACAGACTGCCCGTGTAGAGAGTTTGGCAATACGCCTTAAATAAAGATATTTTAGCCTCCTCACTACAGCGAGCAAATCTGTGAGCAAGCATGTTACAGCGCGCCGCCAGCGCTCTACGTTCTCGCTCAATGTCTAACCGATCTTGTTGGTCCTCAGTAACATAGTGCCCGAGATATTTAAATTGCGACACCCTTTTTAGTATTTTCCCATTTAGGGTAATTACGGGGTCGTATTTGACGCATTTACGAGGAGCTTTAAATATGAGGTATTCACATTTAGCCACATTGTATATGAGTCCATGCCTAGCCGCATATTTCTCGCAACAGTGCAGCAGCTCCCGTATAGAACCAGCAGAAGGACCCAGTAACACCATGTCGTCGGCATAGCTGATATTATTTACACTAACACCATCTACCCAACAACCCACTGGTTTACTGCTTAGCTCCGCAATCAGCTCATTCACATACAAATTGAAGAGCTTTGGGGAGGTCAGTCCACCCTGTCTAACACCACACTGCAGCTTATACGGCTCAGATAGCTTGTTCCCCCATTTGACGTTGTTCACTTGGCTCTCATACCAGAACTGCATAGTAAGAAGAAGCTCACGTTGCACGCCCGCTTTCTCCATCTTCTCCCATAAGAGGTCATAAGAAACTAAATCAAAAGCTTTAGAAAGATCGAGAAAGCAAGCGTACACCGGAGTATTTTTCGACGTGTAATATTTTACGGTCTGCTTTAGGCTTAAAATAGCTGTTTCTGTAGACAGCCCTGGCTGAAAACCAAATTGTGCGTCATTAAATTTTAGTGTTTTGCTGAGCTCATCATTAAGCAAACTATCCAAGATTTTCGCTATAATGGTAGCGAGCGAGATAGGTCTATAGTTGGTGTGGTCGGAGATATCACCCGTTTTATTTTTAATAATAGGAACCACTATAGTTTTCGTCATATCTCTAGGTAAGTACGCATGGCTCACACAAAGGGAGTAAAACATGGACAAAACTCTAGGTAAATGCACACCAGCATATCTCAGATGTTCGACGCTGAGACTATCGTGACCTGGCGATTTGCCCCCTGACATCCTTTTTATAGCTTCTGTAACCTGTTTTGAAGTGAAATGCAATAAGTCTGTATCACTTCCGGTCTTAGGTTCGAACCTCTGAGACGCCGGGCCCAACGGAGATGATACACTAAAGTGGCTTCTAAACATATCGGCTATTTCTTTTTCATCGTTACAGCCCGCAACGCACACTGGTAAACTCGGTCGTATATTCAGTTTGTTCGAATCTTTCCAAAATTTTGAGAAATTCTTGGCTGCTCTATGAGAGGCTATCATGTCCATCTTTATTGTGTCCTGATGCTTTTGACACCATCTCAGACGACTCCTGAATATCTTTTGGCTGAGACACATATCCTCATAAATTCTGCCTGCTTTCGGCTTATTATGCGACAGCCAAGTATAATACTTCAACCGAGCATCACAGTGCGCGCTACGAACGTGCTTATTCCAACCAACTATATGACCCTTAGAGTTTTTATTAGCCATATGAGTGGCAGCTGCAGCATGGGAAAGAACTTTAATAATTTTGATATACATATCGTCGAGTATACGTTTATGAGCAGAATTTGTACACATTTTTCCACTACAAGATACAAGTGATTCTGGAAACGAAATGTTTCTAAGCTGACTATGACATATCTCATGATATTCATCTATTTGCCTAGTGCATCTATTACCCCATTGGGTAGTATTGTGACCGACATATACATCCGGTACTATTTTTGGGACAACTAAATTAAGATCACACCTGACAATGAGAGGTAAATGATCAGACCAGAAGACATCACGAGTTACGTTAACATCAAGTACTGTTTTCCAAGCCGATTGTGATACAATACAATGGTCCAACCATCTCAAACTGCCATTAATATCACTTTTATAGGTGAAAATGTTTGAATTTAAACCCAGTTTTTGTACATCAGCACAAACCCAGGATTCATCCGAACAAAAATCAACAAGTTCGTTCCAGAAGGGTTGATTAGGATGAGAATTAAAATCACCTAACATATAAATGTTTTCAACGTTATTACTAATAAGGTTATTACTTTTATTGTTAAGGTTATTACTAACAACGTTAATACTAATAAGTAAAAGGTGCAGTAATATTTTTTTAATTATTTAAATATAGGCTGGTTACCACGCTAGTAGAGTCAATTTATGCTAACGTGTATTCCATACAATATAATAGAGCCTACAATGACTCAATTAGCAAATCAAATCTATGTTTTTACATAATCTTGTTATGACTGATATCGTTCATATTGTATCATATTGTCCAGAACAACTGAAAAGTTGGAAACATACAATATACTTACAACTGCTACGAATTTTTTATTGTATATAATTTTTTATTTTTTATTTTTTATGGGATAAATATCCCATTAAAATTATAGATCCATTCAGATCTATATTATTTTTTCGAAGGTTTAATTTAAAACAAATTTCCTTTAGTGTAATATCAGGAAAACAGCCCCCCTAGCCAGTGGCTTTCTGTTAGCGTAGCGTTCAATAGAATAGACTACGAATGTATGAGATTGACGTAAGCTGTAGATAAGCGTAGCGTTCAATAGAATAGACTACGAATGTATGAGATTGACGTAAGCTGTAGACAAACGTATCTACAGCTTACGTCAATCTCATACATTCGTAGTCTATTCTATTGAACGCTACGCTAACAGAAAGCCACTTGGCTAGGGGGGCAGGTAGGTAAGTATGGTTAGTCAGTAAATACTGCAATAGTTTTGAAGGAAAACGGGTTAAGATTTGCACTGCTAATACAAACATCTAGTTTTACGTCAACAAAACAAGACTTGGCGCTTAGTATTTGCAAATGCAGTAAGAAATGTAGGTAACCGAAGTAAACCTATTACTTATAGAATATACCAATTACGTATAGTGCAAGAGTATAATCTGGTCCGATTTATATAATTTGAAAGCGATCCATTTCACTGCAAATTCGTTTCTAGTCACGATTAAGTCGCTCGTGACAGCTAACAACTAGTTGTATTCTAATTAGAACAGATAAGTGCAAATTATCTCCGTGTCTTACGTATTTGATGTAATACAGCGTAATAGTACCTGATAGTGTTTAAGCCAGGGTAGGGTGAGGCAATGGCTGTAAAATAGCGCTCCATTCTGATGGATGGATTTATTATTTACCTGAGAAACTATAGTAGGTAGTGCGTAATGAAAATAATGTAGATTTCATAGATGGCGCAAGGGAGGAGCTTTAGCTCCAGTGCAGACTTATAAGCCTACATGAATTTATACATAGAGCACAATATTTTATAAAATATGTTGTATTGATCCATAGTTTAATTCGATAGGAATCACAGTAGGCTAAATAAGTGGGACGAGGAAAAGTGCATTTCAATTATTGCAAACGTTAAAAATAGAAATATCAACCTGACGCAAAAATATCTCTCTGTTGAAACTCAACTTCCGTCTCTAAAATATAGGTCAATCTAGCCGGAACAATTACATAATTTGACAAGCGTTTTGTTTATTTGTCACTGAAGTGGACCGATTGTTTGGGCATTGCGTTAGTCACGATTCCGAATGGTTTCACCGGCAGGAGTCAGGTTGGCCACTGCGCCTGCGCCCACTTGTCAATGGCGTAATAGTGTGGCATTTTGTGTTGCAAGTTGGAGTTAAAGCTTTGTAAAGGATAAACAATGATAGCATGAACGTGTAGAATGTAGATTATGTAGTTATTCAATGAATTTGTAGAGTCGATTGCTTTACTGTTTTTAGGACAAATATTTGAAGCTGATAATAAGCAGTGGTAATGCGTGCACACTATTATGTAGGAACTTTTATGCTTAATAAATGAATAATAATAATATTTAATCAGAGTCTTTTCGAACATTTCGAAGGAGCTTTTCATGGTACATACTTTTAACTTACAGAAGAACACTTCTGAGAACACTTCTACATAACAATGTATGATTGCATAATAATTCCATGAATTGCTTTATGAATTTGTCGTTTACCTTAATAGCGATTAAAATAATTTAAATAAATGTATTATAAAAATGATCAAGATTAAAATATATACCCACTTTACCGGAATTTCTTCGTTCATAAACTTCAATGGATAGTGTAATTGCAGTACATAAGATAATCGTACATGGAAGTAAAATGTCAAGGATTTCGAGTTTCAACTGATCTATATAATAACGAGCTAATATATAATAAATTTAACTACCCAGGATACTATTTACCATATAATCTTACCTCGGGAAGTACTTAGCATTTAAAAATGAAATAAAAAATAAAGTACTACCTGTTAAAAGTAATTATTGTGATGTAAATGAGCTTGTGTGGTTTTTCTATCAAGGTTAATCTTAATATTAATGTTAATATGTTAAACATCGCTGTTATTGAATGGTTCAAATTATGATTTTTCCAAGGTTCCAAATTTGAATTCAATTATAAAAAGGGATTTAATATACATTCTTACTACTTAATATGGTACATTATAAAATAAAATAAATAAATATTATAGGACATACCTATAATCTGCAATGCATACGTCATTAGGTAAGATAGGTAATGATTTTAAAGTTTTCTTGGCTTTTAAAAGGATTTTAAATGACTATGTATTAAGGTCATTTTTTCTCCACGCTACAGCGAAAATGACGTTCGGTGCTCTATGGCTTTTTCCTTGCAGTATTAGAAAACATTATCAATTAACTAACTTCTAAAACCTAATCCTTATTCAGCAGACACGGAACAACTCAATTTCGCAAATGTTTATTGTATACATGATAGATGTTTATATAATAATAACATCGGTATTTCTCATTTTCTACGAAATTGCCAATTATATTTTCCGGTATTTATTAAGGAATACGGAAAGGGGAACGGATATTTGGAAATATACCTATTACCTATACCTACTAATTAGTTAGTCGCAAATTAATGCAAACAACTTCATACAAGTCGATACACTTCATTGGTTCAATAACCTATTTTATATTAAGCAAATCACATTGAAATCCTACTAATTAATGCAAGTTTCACATATTTCTACCAGCTTTACCGTACCTTGATAAGTAAAATTCTTGACGACTCTCGCAAACGAGCTGATTTATAGATAAGATCAATAGAATGTATTTTTTTTAATCAACAAAAGCGCATCAAATATTACGAACTGAATGATAGAAAATGGTCTAAAGGTCTGGTAATACGGAATAGGTATTCTAATTTGACCACTTGGGCATTTTACGTGGACATGTTCACTTTTTCTGTAAAAATATCAGAATACGTACGTATTCTGTTATTTTTCTGTAAAAATATCAGAATACGTACGTATTCTGTTATTTTCTCTCTATCTACTCAGTTTTTATCATCAATCATTTTATAAAAGCTTCAGCAAATGCCCTTCGCTATGTTGTAATAATTATCATTGCAAATAGGGAACATAAATGTCATCAAGTCTAATACATTACGTCACTTGATCTTAAGGTGGGAAAGATCATTTTCATCACTGCCTTATTCTTGACACGTGTGATACTAAATGTTATGTGCCAAGAGGCTAATTATGGATGTAGTGACTATTAGACGAAAGATTGGAGCAATTTTGTACAATTTAGAGCGTAATTTGACAAAATGTTGGAACGAACGATGTGTGGCAAAATTTTAATGCTATACTATAATATCACGACAATATTATGAATGAGAGCTCATACTTCTACATATTATATACGTATCAAAGTAATCATGACTGGCTTTTGACACAACATAATTTGGACTTTTGACAACACAAAAAAGTCGTGGTATGAAATAGAACACTAGTTTCCTCCTTCCAACTAGAAAGTCACCAAAAAATATTCTATGGACACAAGATGAACAACCCTCCTCCAATTTATTATTAAATCTATATTTATTTAAAGGTGATTTGGTTCTAGAACATTCACGAACGTTCGATTCAGAAATGCACCCGCGAATGTTATTAATAATTAATTGGAGCAGAAATCAAGGCTATTTTTGACGTAGGTATCATTATAGGTATTGTAAACTGCAAATAGGCATTGCTTTCAATGATACAGGTGTAAGATAGGTTTTAGTTAAAGGTCAGCGAGACACGCCTAGTCTGCACGTTTTGATTGTTGTTATAATGATCTTGGGCAATATTTGACAATATAATGCAAAAGGTGTACTTAAATTTAATGCTTGTGTATTAGTATAATGTATAATGAACTAAAGAATGGTATTCGCACGGAATATTGAGCAAATGTGTAACGTTTCCTAGAAATTAATACTCATTTTAATATGATTTTTAATTAATATTCATCCTGCCTTGAGAATAATTCGATCAGAATTCAGGTTTCCCTTAGTGGAGTATGGAGAAGATACTTTTATATATTTCACTGATAATTTTCTCAACAGCCTTCTAGGTTCAGCAAAGAGTTAGTCCCCAACGAAATCAACCCGAAGTCAACGGTCAACTCATGCTTTTTAACCACTGTACGAAGGAGGCCGTCACCTTTAAAATATATTTGCCTATGAAAAATGTATTTGTTAATAAATAAGGCGTTATATAGCAATGCGTGTTGCACGTTAGCCTGTGTAAAATATAAATCATAATGTAATAGTGGCTGTCATCGCCTACTCCGCACTGTGTATCCTAAAGGCTACCTCGCCTACACTACTACGCTTTTAACGACCTATAAATTACTGTTATTTGCTATTAGAATGGACGCAAATAATGTATTGGTTATGTCTTCATACAAGTCTTTTAGTAATTTTCAATTCAAAATAGTATTGCTATTAATTTGAAGAAATTTGATTTAAGGATATGAACGCTCAATTGTGAAAAGAAAAAAATACATAATTTTTATACGGTTGTCAAATAAGAAAAGACGGCTGAATCTATTGTAGTCGTTACCTACACTTTGTGTTCTTGAGGTGTAAAAGCCAATTTCTAGTTAATTCATTCATAATACACATAAGGTCGAAATAATTATATAATAGAATACATTGAAACATATAGAGTATCTATAGTATAGCTGCACCAGTAATAAATTGATTAAACTAATGAGCATTCGACCGGAATTTATATTGTTTACAATTTCGAATGCCTCTTCATCCATAAAACTTAAAAGGTTCCAATAAGGTTCGTTTTAATTCCAATTAAAAAGTAACAACCCATCAATTCCAATGTTTAGGACTTCTCGATAATTGTAGGCGTATTAATGTAAAAGTAAAGTGTAAAACTAAAGCATTTGCTTTCGAGATCTAAAGGAATGTAAATTACGAGCAATACCGGCCAAATCACTTTTTGCTGCCCACAACAAAATAGTTAAACCTTTTTTGCTACAAATAGAATAAGACTTAAACAGACTTACGCAAAGAAAATAAAGTCAATGCTCTTATGAGTTGTTATATGCTAATTTAGCAACATATATTTGATATTAAAAAATAAAAAATCCTTCAACAAAACGTAGAAATTATAATAATACCTTTTAGAATAATTATAAGCTGATTATTGGAATGAAATTTCATATGATATAATTTGTAAAATCATGTTTTAATGTAACTCTCTAAAAGATGAAGTCTCTATGCATTTTATTTTCTTACAAAACCGATCCATTATTTTCAATGAAGGCCTCAAAAATGCCTGAGGATATTGCGTCATAATGTAACCAAATAACCCTCCATTTTCCATACAATCATTATGGGCATGTTCTAGTTATGAAGAGAACTTTGAATACTTACGCCCTAAGTCACGTTCATCGAATTAGTTGATTGATTTCGATATTGACGTTGCAACAGCTCTATCGATTTCTTTGTTCGATAATTGGTGTTACAGCGCGCTTGTTAGTATGCAAATACGTGTGTTTATGTTTAGTAACCTCTTTTTTGTTACACTGTCTTAATACGAGGTATCCTCGTACTTCGCTATGGTTTTTATGATAAAAACTTCTAGGCATTTAGAAAATGTGCGACATGTATGTTACCAATAATGACACTTTTAAACACTATTAAATAATAAGAGACGCTAATTTTTG
The DNA here is from genome assembly GCF_905220415.1 of Colias croceus. NCBI lineage: Eukaryota > Metazoa > Arthropoda > Insecta > Lepidoptera > Pieridae > Colias > Colias croceus. The sequence goes on from NC_059537.1 coordinate 11,183,275, forward strand.
TGAAGTATGATTGAATTAATATATAATGACTTCTTTTAAGAATTAAGAAAGCAATGCTCTTAAAAAAGGTAGAGCAATTCAGTTGCAGTGCTGATTTTTAGTCTATACTTTTATTATTATCAATATCTTTTAAACGTTTCAACAATAATTAAAATAAATCATATTTTTTTTTGAATCAGCATATTGTCACGACTATTGCGAATTAATCTCGATTTTTATACGACTATGTATCTACAATTTTGAGCTTGGTTATAAATATAATGCATTATGCAAGTATGTATTGAATGTGGTATTTAATCAAGTTTTTGCAACCGTCATCTTAAACTTTTATAAAATGTCACATTACCTTAAATGCCTTAAGTAATTTCCTGCGTAAGAAGCATTAATTATTCATAATATCAAAATGCTAATTTGATTTGTGCTAATTTACAGATATAATATACCGCGTCCGCGTTAAAATGTAGAAGCCCTTCTGGCTAACATTGAGAAACACCTTACACAAAAAAAAAGATATAATATACATTTATTTTTTATAAGAAACATAATCAAAAATATAAAGCCCCCACCTGAAAACAAACGTATAGTTCAAGGAAGTGTAAATATTATTTAAGTACATACGATTCAATAAAAGAAACGTAAATAAAAATAATGTATAAGAAATTATTTTAACCACATTTTACTTTACTACTTAATTACAATAAATCGTGGAAAATATTGATTCTTTTTTATTTTAATAACTGTTTTAGTGTGTCGGAATCGGTACAGATCTGAATTAAGTCAAAATACAACTAAATTAATGATTTTGAATTGATAATTTTGCACAAAACACTTACACAATAATTCAAAGTCATTTTATTACAAATTATTTTCTCATACAAGCGACAAACTAAAGCTGTATAAAGGACGTTTACACGTAATTTCCCGCGTGAAATGTATAATACGTGAGATGTGACGTCGTTCCAAATCCCACCGTCGTGATTGCGACAACGTGACACTTCCCAAACGTGATAACTAATGCACATCCCTCATTTGATGTGAGATAAACTCTAATTGCGAATGTCGCTTTCCCTTATGCTGTAAAATGTGTCTTCAATTGTGTTGTATCTGGATTTAAGGAGTTCTCTTTAATATCAGTTAACTAGTTGTGCGGTTAAATTAGTCACACTGCTCAGCTCCAATTTTTCTTATCGTGATGATATATTATAGCCTGTAGCCGCCCTCGATAAATGGGTTATCCAACACGGAAATTTTGAAATCGGTTCCCTCGTTCCTGACGTTTTAGCGTTGAAACAAACTAATACGTCAGCTTTGTACTATTCGTATAGAGTGACTATCTAACCATCTCCGTTAAGATTTGACCGAAGAAATAGTCATGTACTAAGAGATATTAGGATATGTAAATCTGTATCTTATCTGTAAGGATTATTTATTTAAAATAGAGAGCTAAATAACGCAATAGCTGCAAGGCCGGAAAATGCAATAGTAGAGCATTATCAAGATCTAATTAGATTAGGGAAGACTTTTAATTACACGCTTACAACATTTTGTCGGATTATCATGAAGTGTGCAACTGTTGAAAAATTACTCAATTTTCTATTTAGTACTTAAATTTTAAGCAATTTATCTGTAGCATAGGTTAACCAAAAGTGGGTTAACTTTAATGTTTTAAGACCGCTTTTCCTCCTTGATTTAGGTCGATATGTGTAATTAGTGCTAGATTCAGTCATAAATTAATGTTGCAACTTGCAACTTTTTCCTTCCTTATACCTTTCTACTGTACCTACATGTCTAAAATTAACAAAATTTGCCAGTGTTCTGAAACAATTTTATTAATTTTCAGAATGTTTTGGGGCACACGACCGTTCCCGGCAGCGCTCTGGCCCGATCAGGAGCGTTCCGGTCGCGGCAAGCATCAAAAGGGAGGTAGACTTCGATTGCCCCGAGGAGTTCGGCTACTACCCTCACCCTACCGACTGTACCCTGTACTATGTGTGCGTGTTTGGTGGCGCGCTGCTTGAATCTTGCACTGGTGGTCTGATGTACAGGTGAGGATTTTGAATTTACTTTGCATCAGCTAACATAATAACGGACAACGTTAATAAACATTCATTTCAATTTTTAATAATATGTACAGGTACAAGGGTATAAACCGTTCTTTTTTTTTCTTAGGGTACCATTACCCAGTAACCATTTCTATTTGACAGTAGCATAATTTTCAAAGAAATATTTATTTTTAATTTGTGCTTCAATTACTTCCAGCCACGAACTCCAAACATGTGATTGGCCGCGCAACGTCGGTTGCGACGCCACTGGCGCCGTGGTAGCCGAAGACTTGGAGCGACTGAACGAGAGAGAGCCACCCCCGCCTCCCCCGCCCCGCCGCAATCCCCCACCGCCGCCGCGAGTTCAGCCCAACCCTATTGTCACTTCACGAGGCCAGCCTAAGTACAGCCGACGAGAAGAATACGAAAAAGTGAGATTACTAATTCATAGTGAGAAATATCTACTAATTCATTTTCCAATAAAACAACACTTTATGAACGATTATTATATTCGATATTAACTATTTATGTCCTGCTTTATGCTCACCATTTTAGGATTATCATAACTTTCAACTAACATAATAATCATATCATAACAGATATAATTAAATTTAATTTGAAACTTTAACTAACAATTTAAACATAATTTTACAGCAACAACAATTATATGCCGAGGTAGAAGATCAACTTCCACCAGTCGAAGAAATCGAGACCGACAGACAACAGAGAGTATACAGAGGACAACCCTCTACTATAGGACAGGTTCAAAAGGATAGAGACGGCTACGCAGCGCAACCTATTTCCTCTGGACGAACACTGAACGCAAACATTATTCCCGCTTCAATAAATCAGAACAGTAAAATCGGATCATTTTCATTTGGCACTCAGGTTGACGAAAGAAGAGCGCAATCCGCCACCCCTGCACCTCAAACTTACAGGTATATAAATCACTAATTGACAAGTTTTAATTGCATATTTACCAAGATTCATATAAAGACTAAACATTTAATGACTAAATAATATAATTATGATAATTTCAGTGGACCTACTCACGAAAACGTGACTGAAACTTCTGACAGACTTGTTGACTTCATGACTAACGAAATTGAAACTGATGAAATAAGAGAAAAGATTCATTCTAGGCGAAAGCGTGATATTGTTGATAGTGCTCCAGATTCTAGCTCTAAAAACAATTCTCATATTGTTGATAGAAATGATAACGATCAAACGATGGAATATATTGAAGTTGATACTGAATCTATACTGGATTACAATGACGAGCAACTTGAAGAAAATGAGAGAGGGAAGAGACAAGTTAGATATTACTCAAAAAATGGTTATAAAACTCCTATCAAAAGTTGGCCGAATACGAAACAGATAAAATATGTCGATTTGCAACAGTATAACCCCAATTACAATCCAAATATTCAAAGTTCTCGGTACCAACAAGTTTACAATAATGACGACTTAAGTAACGTTCAGCGTACTCCATCTGCGCCGAGTAACTATTTTCCAACAGGCAATTCATACCTTTCATATCAGACCGATAATTTTCAATCCCAACGACCGTTTAAACCTAGTTTACCGGATATACCAAAGCAAAAACAATCTCCAACAAATATAAACACTCAAATTATTACAAAAAGTCCACCAATTTCATCACTTCGTAACAATGATAATCCATTTTCGTCTTTATCGGGTGGTTTCTACAATAATAACCAGAATAATCAAAATAAGCATCATAATTTTAATCCGAACGGACAGTACATATATCAAACAGTAACTCCAAAATACCCTTCTTATTCTGACTCTTCTCAGTTATCTAGTACATTAGTTACTGGAAAACCTGTACACGCTTCTTCAACGATTGCCCCTGGTAAATATCATTCGAATTATCAAATCGCTAATGGTCAACCAAATAAATTTAGTAATGCAAATGATCAAAATACTGTTAATATCAGGCCTCCTAAGGCTGATGAAGAGTACGATGATGAAGATGAAGAATCAGACGAAGATGAAGATGAATCAGAAGAAGTTTCAAATGATAAAAGAACAAACTTTAGACCAATTTCTTCTCAAATACCCCATGAGTATAAACACCCTAAACATAAGTATGCTAATATTGACAATCCATTCGCAAGGCCTGATTTTAATTTTGAGGACTTTCTTACGAAACTGAGAGAGAGCCACTATTCTGTTGTGGGAATAACAACAAACAAACCTAAAATTTTGTACACTGATGGATTTTCTTCTACTCCTTCCCAAGGCCAAAGGTTAACATTTCCCGCATCTTCTACATATAAAGTAATCAGCACTCCAAAGCCATTTACACCTTCAACGCATTTAGGTGTTGTTCATTCTTCGACACCTCAACAATTTCAACTAACCTCCAATTCACAAAATAATCAACATGTGAAAATAAAGCCACCGAATTTTAAAGATGATCGTCAATTACCTTTGACTCACAACTTTGATACGCCATTTCAAAATATCAATGAATCACGAAGTACTTCACCGAAGAATCAAGCACAATATTTACAAGAGGTTACCCAAAAACCATTCTTTACCGTAACAAATAACGCACTCATCTCTAGTACAAGGAATACAAATTTCTTAAATCATCCTTCGCCTTTCGTTTCTAGTGAAAATCCCTTTGTATCGTCAACGATAAAGCCTAATCATCCGTTTGTTTTTACGTATAAGCAGTCAACTCCTAAACCTTCTACAACATTAGCTGGTCAACAATTAGCTGCTCTTCAGCAGTATTGGAATAACCCGTCTACGGAGTATTCACAATTTTTAAAATCTACTCTTAGACCGAATTATGTTTCCGATATACCAAATTTAGAAAGTTTGTTTAAACAAAGTTTTCGTCCTTCTCCGCAAGTGATAACGAGAGCACCAGAAACAGTTAGAAATCCAGTTATTAGTACAACTTCAACAACCACGACTACTACAACCGTTGCGCCGCCTAAACGTAAACCTATTCCAAAGCCATCTCCAGAAATGATTGATTACTATTATGACGACGAAGACGATCAATATTATTATGAACCCGTTGTTAAACCTAAATATATGCCTAGTTCTGAAGTTAAGCCGCAACGACCACCAATGGCTCAAAATTACGAAGAATATGACGATTTAAATGAAAACAAAGTAAATGCACAGACCACAGTACTCTCTCGACCTCCACTACGTAGACCGATAAATTATAATTCATATCAGCACGACAGTGTGACTAAAAACCATAATGACGTATCTGATATAACTAAGACACCTTTTAAACAATCATTAAAAAATATAAATGGTAAAATACCTGTTCCTGTTATGATGGATTATGTGACACCTAATGATGTGCGTCCCGAACTTAACGATATTGCAATGATACATCATGTTTCACGCAATCGTACTGTTCATATTCGAAAACCAATTAATAACGAAAATCCTTATACATTAAGACCACCGAAATACTTAAATCAAACAACATTGAGGCCTTATACAGTAAGGCATAGATTAGCTAAGCCAACCACTGTTAAAGATGCGTCAAGTCAAACTGAGGACACGAGACAAACCAGAGGTAAAATACGTCACCACAACATTGTAGCAGAAATGAAATCAACAACTCCATCTGACAGCTTACGACAAGAAACACGATACACAAAGACTGGTCACGATGACAAAACAAACAGGTAAAAATTGACGACTGTATGAGCAGTGTATAAATTATTTAAGAGTACATTTAAATGGTTTGAACCGCACTGACACTAACTTAATATATTTCTTACTATAATAACACTTACCACTTGTACTTCTTCCTTGTAACTATGACCAATGACATGGTGACTAGACTATATTAACATGACGATATTTATATTTATATAAGCTTTGTACATACTTTGGCAACTTTAATAAGTTCGAACAAAGTGTACGACTTGAAAATCGTTTACAGCTTGGAGCCAACGGAAAGTGTTACACCATCCTCATATTCCGCTAGCCCACGACCAAAAATGCTATACAATGGTTCTCAAGCTTACATACCTGACCAATACGATCCATATTATGCTGTGTACGATGAAGATGGTGAATTGTACAAAGACACAGGTAAGAAATGAGTTTACTTGAAATGAGTTTAAATGAGGTTACTCTGTATAAAGCACGAGTCACGAAAATATAGGTAGGTACGTGGTATTTAATAATGATAATGGGTTTTAAAATACTAATAAGATATGTTTCATATCTTAAAATAATAACCTTATAATTGTGGTAAATCGAGATATTATGTAAATATAAGACATGTAAATAAAACATGATATTAATGGGTATCTTCGACTATATATCTTAAATCTAATGATATATTGTCACAATTCACAATAACTGTTTAAAACTATTAAGCTGGATATTACTAGGCTACTTATCTCAAGTGTCAATCACTTTACATAAAACGGAAAAATGTACATACAAAAGCATCCTAGCTACCTAATATTACCTATCCGACCTACGCACCACGTCACTTCCCTTCCACATCCATAACACATTTAAAAGCAATGGTATGGGCACTTACGCAATAACGGGAGGACGGTACGGTGTTGGCAGATTATGAGCAGCAATATAACCCAGCCTCGCTCCGCCCGGCAGTGCAGCAAACGTACCGCGGCACGCCGCCGCCCGCGCCGGCTCGCCGACCTGTTGAGACATACACGCCGAGACCTGTGCTCCCTGACGACTACGATGATGCTTTAATACAAGGACAGGTAAGGATTTGATATCTGTTTGGAATAAAATTACCTTTTGTTACTTACAAGTTTCATATTGAAAGGTATTCGTACAATACATGTTCAGCAAGGAAACTGTAACTTTTTATTTGTGAAAGTAATATAGAATAACATTATATTATGAGATATTCCATACCGGTCTTTTATTTAAAAAGTCGCCTAATTTGTGTTTATGTAAAGCTTATATTTACAAAAAATTGTTTCACAGATATCCAACCAAAACCAGTATCAAACTTCAATTAGACAACAGACAAGGTAATGTTTTAATCAACTTAACAAATGCTTTTACTTATTATACAAATACCAAATAAAAAAGAGACAATATTTACAATTCCCTATTAATACAAATATCAATAATCTAGGGGCGATGGTAACGAATTGGGCTATGATCATATTCCAAGCAGCGTGAGAACGACTATTTATGAAGCTAGTTCCTTAAGCACAACTCCCACAACGACTAGCACTACCACTACCACGACCACTACTACCACGACTACTACCACAAAACGTCCAACCACTGCACCTTTCACAGAAGCTATAACAGTGTCTCGTTACAGCCCCAGGTACAAAAGATGTTCCAAGTTACAGAATTATATTCATCGGCTTCATCATTGAAAATGTCATCATCATTGTTACATTCATCTGCTAACAAATTGTAGTTAAAATAGAACAGATACTACCACATACATTTACTCTTTCAAATTAATCAATCTTTGTACCTGATTGACAATTTATTTATTAACATTTAAAACTAACCAAATGGTTTAAAGGTAACAAACATAACACCTGTATTGTTTTTCTCTGCTGTGTATGATATCTAGTGCGCAATGTGTTTTATATTTGCTTTTGTGGTATCTTTTGTGTGTTTAATAACTTAACAAAAATAGTATATAGTAAAGTTGAAATTTAATATTTGATTAGTTCACGTATTAAATTTAACCGTCCCCGACAATTCCTGTTAGAGTTGAACTAATATAGAACAGAAATTAGAAAGGTTTGTTTTCCTATTCAACAGATCGTCTACTGATGAAAATTCGTTTCGCGAATCCGATCCCAGTGAAAGTTATAAATCTTTCAATGAATCCCAATCAACCGTCCCTCCAACATTATCCCCTGTCATAAACTTGTCATCCCTTGCTAAACCCTTTGAAAAGACTGGTAACTCGAACAGGTTAAGTAATGACGCATCTTCTACTACTACTAATTTACCGACTCGAAGGACATCATCAAGAGCACCTGCAAGCAATAATAACAACTTTGAACTCGTACACTCTGATTCTAATAAGACAAATAAAAAAATGATATCATTAACAACTGGTTTTTCTATTCGTCGAAATATTAATGACACAAATAATCCATATACTGTAACAATGCATACCCAGCCTTTTGTTTCTCAAAATACCAGAAATAGCGATACTAAAAAACACGACATTCAAAGATATTATTATTATGATTTAAACAAAAATAGCGATACTTTGAAAAAGGACGATGATGTATTCAACAACGACCAAAGCCCTACTACACGACGAAATGATGCTTGTCTTGATGTTGAGGAAATAACTAAATATAAAAAGCCAATTATCAAAGTAACATCTACCTCAAAACCAAGAATTCGAATAAATACTACACCCCCACCCACAGATTCTACCAAGTACTATTTGAAAACTATATTAAAGCGCCCAGCTCTACAACTTAATAAATTTGTAAATATTGATCAATCTACCGAAAATAATATTAAGACCGATGAACCAGTTGAATCCGAATTAGAAGATATTAAAAATGATTATATTTTTAGTCCTTTAGAATCAAGTACGGAGAAAATTAATGATCAATTATATACCGCTAATAATAGACAATGGGACAAGCCTGTAATATCACCGTATGAAACATTAAATAATTTACGAAACAAAGACACAGAACAAGATGTAGATTACTTATCAACAAGTTCTTCTACTAGTACCACAACAACAACAATAGCACCAAGGCAATATTTAGAAAGATATGTAACAGAAAAACACTCACCCCGTAAGTCCTCTTACTATACATACCGAGTCGCAGATGACGATGTTTTAGATCAAACAACAGAAATGTTCAACGGAAGAGTTAAAAATATAATTAAAACATTTTTTAATAGTCTACAAAGTACACCGAGTATAGAAACATCTTCACCTTTTTCATCTTCTCCCCGTAATGAAGAAACTGTTAATATAGGATTCCAAAAAAAGAAAGTTAAATATTCAGACGAAAAACCAGTTCGAAATAATATCAAATATGTTCAAATAATTACAGAACCGGTAACTTTAGCAGAAATTGCTCCTACTTATACGACTATTGCAGAAGTAGTGAAAGAAGCAGAAGATCCATTCCTAACAACATCAACGTTAAATCCTACAACGACATTAGTTCAATTACCACAAGACCAACAAACGCCACCGACTATATTAGAGAGTTCAACAGTAAATGATATTGTAAATATACAAAAACCTACAACTTTTGAATCTAAATTTAGTAAGCTTGTGACTAATAAGCCACATACAGAAAAGTCCCATAAATATTCCAAAATAATTACTAAAGAACCTACCACCGTATACCCAAATAGCTCGCTTTCGAATGAAAATGAACCTACATCCGAATTAAATAATCCTACTGATATTTCTAGTACGACACCTGACGATCTTCAACCTATTGTTGTAAGTGACATTGCTTCGACTACTAGTACGACTAAATCGACAACGACTATTAAAACTGAGTACGACTTGACGTCGACCAAGTCGACTTTACCTTTCCCAACACGGGTTTCGCGAGTCAATCCCGCCATAAAGTTAGCTGCGAAAAACCTCGGAGGTGGGCGCAGGAGTTATCAATCGTCGAATTGCTCAACAGACAACCGTCTGCAAGCGAATCCAAAATGCAACGAAATCAAATATCAGAGGTATACTGCTTCCCGGCCAGTATTCTTACAGCCTGATGATCTTATCATACTTACATGTGGACGGTGGAGGCTTCTTTCTAAAGTCCTGCAAAGTGACGTAACTTTCTGCAGCCCGATGTAACTAGCATGAAAATAAACCTTTCCAAAAATCTCTAAATAGCACCAGTAGCTGAAACCTATCGCTTAGCATTTTCTCTTCTTTCATTGGGGGACTTCCAGTCGGTTGAGTTGAATTTTAGCATTGTTAACTCCTGACGCGTACTTTCCATTTCCTACTCAATTGCACCGACAAAACTCTACATTGTAGTTCTATGAAACCGTTTTATTAGAAAAGAAAGTTCCTCAATGTAGCTAATGCACAATTTATGTACTTCATCGCAACTCATCATCAGCACACCAATCATTGCGTTATATCATAATTATTTCATACCAATCTGCATGAATTGTACAACGTAAGTTATTTTATGTTAATTGTTTGATTTAACTATAAAAATATTAATATTTTAATGTTGTGAAAGAAATGCTTAAATTAACTATTGACGATAATAACAATAAGTTCAACAAGTAGCTTAAAACTTATTCACGCATACTAATGTTAACATATTCATAAAGTACGTATTTTATTAATCGTAATTATTTACAGACCAAGCAGTACCCGCGGACGTGGTTCCGCACATTACTCTACTTCGGGTGGATCTGAAACGCCTCAACAAACACCTAACAGAGGAACTCCACCAACGTTAGAAATAAACAAATTATTTATCACGCTTTTCATATTTGTAAATTTGAAGTAGTTTGAAGTCATCAATTAATTGCTTATTGCCATTTTAATTTTATTTTTGTCTGTAAATATCTCCTGTTCATAGTAGCATTTATTTTTTCCTTCTTTGGTATAACATTTTCTATTCCGTAATAGAAGTCATAATAACACTATTATATTTTTAGACGGAGTCGTCCTACATTGAAACCATCGACTGCTATTGTTTCTAAAACTGCAGAAGGTCCCGATATTTACACTAACCCGCCTAGAAGACCGGCACCTGTGTACCCTCAACCTACACCTGATAAAACTGCAGCCAAATGTAGAAAGGACGTATGCCTTCTACCAGATTGCTTCTGTGGTGGAAAAGATGTACCCGGTAAGTCTAATCATCATTCGACTAATTACGTATGACATTGTTAATGCTAGTTCAGGTAAGCAATAATACCTTCACCTGGTAGAAACCGAAAGCATAATCTAGGATGCAATACGCTTCGACAAAAATGTAATAATAATTTATTTTCTGCCACTTTTACATTTAATCAGTTTGCTGAATATCTCAGGAAATTTACCCGCCGACGAAGTACCACAAATTGTACTTATAACTTTCGACGATGCCGTGAACGATTTAAATAAAATGTATTATGAAGAGCTTTTTGAGAGAGGACGAGTTAATCCTAACGGTTGTCCCATTACCGCTACTTTTTACGTATCTCACGAATGGACAGATTATAGTCAAATACAGAATTTATATGCAGATGGTCACGAATTCGCCTCCCACACTATATCGTAAGTTTAAAGTTTTGAAGAATAGCTCTTCGCTGGGATAAACTCTCTTTGGTGAACTAATGCGGAAAACGTTCGGGGAAAATAATCGAACTCTCTTGTTTAAAATTAACCCGTCTTTATTCTTGGCCATCTAGTGTTAGTATTTATAATCTACATTGGGTAATATTTTATACTAATTAATATTTTTTTCTTTCTTCCTTTCTTCTAATCCCACCTATATTTTACCACTTTATAACCTGACTTGCCTTATACCTTTTATAACCTTCTTCTTTTCCTTCTCCTGGCACAAATGACACAAATCCAAAATTCACATGCACAATTGCCGTCCAATTCCTACAACAACAGGAGAAATGCCCATCGAGAGCATTCCGCAAATTGTTCTGCTCACGTTCGACGACTCGGTAAACGACCTCAATAAGGTTTTGTACGCGGACCTGTTCGATAAGGGCCGTGTTAACCCTAATGGCTGTCCAATCTCCGCGACATTCTATGTATCACATGAATGGACCGATTACAGCCAAGTACAGAACCTATATTCTGCCGGACACGAGATGGCGTCGCATACTATATCGTAAGTCTCAATAGCTATTACACACACATACACACTGCACGCACACTGGTTTGATTTTAAATTGATAGTTTTCTTCACACTATCACTTCTATTTATTTTAATTAATTCTTTAGATCACTAGTTTTAATTTTCAATTAATATATTTAGTGTAGTTTAGACTCTATCAAGGGAATTATGGTATTCTATACACTTATAATACAATTTTATACTGTTTCTTGGTGTTTCGGTAATGTATTTGTAGAAAAATCTTACTTAATCACAATATGGTTTATTCAATACTCTGCTGCTAAAGTATTAGAAATACATATTTTAATTTAACCGCTCTAATTTACAGTCATAGTTTTGGTGAGCAATTTTCTCAAAAGAAATGGAATAGAGAAGTAGGTGGACAAAGGGAAATCTTGGCCGCATATGGTGGAGTGAAATTGGAGGATGTAAGAGGCATGAGAGCACCTTTCCTCTCTGTTGGTGGTAATAAGATGTTCAAAATGTTGTACGACTCCAATTTCACGTATGATTCATCCCTGCCAGTGTATGAAAACAGACCACCCAGCTGGCCATACACTCTTGATTATAAATTGTTCCATGACTGCATGATTCCACCTTGCCCGACTAAGTCTTATCCAGGTGAGTTATATTATATTATCTTATCTAATTTATGAATAATATAAAGTGAAAAAACTAAAACCCAACTACGACAATAACCGGCGCTGAAAAAGTATAAAACAAGATTTCAGAATACTGAACTGAACAAAGTTGCTAATGTAGTTGCAAGTAAATGGACACAGTAGACTCAACCAAGATGCCTTCGTTGTAAATTGACAATAATGTCATACAATACTATTCTGAAGTATGCAATATTCCACTATGTAAAGATAAATTTTCATGTTTGGAAAGTCGTAGTCACACGTTGTTGAAGTGCTACGGTAGATAGGTATATTATGTAACGTGTGACTACGCCTTTCCAAACATGAAAATTTATCTTTACATAGTGGAATATTGCATACTTCAGAATAGTATTGTATCACATTATTGTCAATTTACAACGAAGGCATCTTGGTTGAGTCTACTGTGTCCATTTACTTGCAACTACATTAGCAACTTTGTTCAGTTCAGTATTCTGAAATCTTGTTTTATACTTTTTCAGCGCCGGTTATTGTCGTAGTTGGGTTTTAGTTTTTTCACTTTATATTATTTGTACTATTTTGGTGTTAAAGTGTATTTGGGGGCATAATATTAACAAAAGTTAAACTGATGAACTAATAAAGAAGCTATGGACGAAAAGATGTGAATTATATGCAATCAGCCCATGAATACAGGTAAAGTCACGAGCAAATGCTAGTAATATATATATATATTCAAAATGTACAAGGAAAGCGCTTTCAAATGATACCAAACACGGGATATTTATCCTAACTTTATTTTTTTACTTTGTATGTTTTGTCCGATAGAGGACGCCACATAAGATTTTGTGAAACCCCATATAGCATATAACCAGCGGACAATTAAGACGCTTCTAATGATATGTCATTTGTCAAATTCTGATAAGTAGTTTAGACGTTACAAGGGAACAGATGAACATACATACATACATACATACATACATAGCCTGTCAAAATCATAACCCTCCTTTTGCTTTGCCGTAGTCGGGTAAAAAATAACAGGACATCTCGGTTCTAATCTGTACATTCTACAATCATTTAGTTAGATAGCCTCTATATTATTATGAATATTATTCTTAGAAAAAACAGGTGACATATCAATAACTATATTTTTAACTTCAACTAAATAAAATCAATTTCTGATTTATAGGTGTTTGGGAAGTGCCTATGGTAATGTGGCAAGATCTTAACGGTGGCAGATGCTCAATGGGTGACGCCTGCGCCAATCCCCCGGACGCTGAAGGAGTATATAAAATGATATTGAAGAACTTTGACAGACATTACCAAACAAACAGGTAAACTTTAATCAATTAGGCATTAACTATAAATAGAAACAGCAGCTATTTAATAGTAACGTTAAATTTAATTAATATCGAAATTTTTATGTTATTATAACAACTACTTAATTGCTAAAGTTTGAGACGACGTCGACGTCTCATATCGCCTGTCGACGCCTATGCAATGGTGATGATTGTCATATTACATTTCTAAACGTTTTTTTATTTAGACTTTAGTAATAAATAAGTAATTTATTTTTCAGAGCACCATTTGGTTTGTTCTACCACGCCGCTTGGTTCACACAACCTCATCACAAGGAAGGTTTCATCATGTTCCTAGATTTCATCAACAAAATGAAGGACGTTTGGATTGTCACAAACTGGCAAGCCATCCAGTGGGTCCGTGACCCGACACCAATATCAAGGCTGAATAACTTCCAGCCTTTCCAGTGCAATTACCAGGTGAGCTATTTGCCTTTAATTTACCCGTTTTAATTAAATGGTGAAGAGATAGAGCTGCCAATAAAGACTGTATATAAATAATAATTTGTGTAAATGAATTCAAATAATTATAATTATTAATATTCTCTTTCTTTCATAAACTATTATTGGAAAATAATCATAAATACATCTATGTTTTGATCGTATAGACTTGATTCAATTTTATTCTCCTCAATGATTCCTGAATTATGATTCAATTTATTAATTCCTATCATTTTCAATTTCAGGATCGTCCCAAGAAGTGTAACAATCCAAAAGTATGCAATCTCTGGCACAAGTCCGGAGTGAGATACATGAGGACATGCCAACCGTGTCCGGAAATCTATCCCTGGACAGGGAAGACCGGCATCAGATCCTCGCGCATCGACAACGAAATAGAAGAGAAATAAATGTTAACTAGTAGAAGATCTCGTATCCATCTTTGATAGTGATCCTGTGAGATTTGTAAAAACGATTTTGAAGCCAATGAGGCAAGGATCACTTCACTAGACATTTAGTAGAAATTGTGTTGTCACCAACTCGAAGAGTGCCATGTAGGTTTTGATGGTCACAAACAAACGACAGTAAACAATTTCGTTGAAGATGTGATTCGATATTTTTAGTAAATACACTAATTATTATTGATGATAGTAAATGCGTATTGTATTGGAAACTGTGATATTGTATGTTTTCAATCATCTAGGATGAGAAATACTTCGAAAACTACCTAAAATATAATTATTTAAGTATTTGGTATTGTAGAAATAATACTTGGTGCAATGATTGTTTGCAATACTTGTATTTTCATATTTACGTCTATTCAAAATCCTTTAATTGTATATGTTAATAATTTTACAAGAAAAAATCTGAATTCAATTTTTACCAATCAATTTTCTGTTTTCCGATAATTTTATACAAGAGCCATATTAAAATTTAGACGGTCTTAATCTTGCCAGCTTTGTGGTTGACACTGCCTTTTTATATCTAATGAATAATTGTAAATATAATGATAGTGTTTTGTATTAGGGTAAGTATTTTAGACTTTTATAGAACGATGACAATATTATGTATCGTGAAATTGGATCTTTAGGAAGAATAATGGAAAATTCCGTTGCGCAGACGTCTGACTACATCGATTTTAAATGAAGCACATGTCTCTGCGACTGAATTGACGAAATTTCACTTTTATCCATTCGTTTTCGTAAAATATTAAATTCAACATTACGATGTAAGTTTATATATCAAATTAGATTAACGCTTTTGTCTGCTAAAATGCGAATTAGAAGGCGCTTGCTATAAATTTATTATACAGAAGTAATATTTATAAGTATTATTGTAAATATAGGATTAGTATTTAAAATTGGTAACCATTTTGTACGATGAATTTATTTGATTGTGTATTTTATATTTTTACTCACCGGCAATTTCATTATATCTCGGATTTAACTAAGACATTGGAATATTTAATATTATAATTAGTTTCCATTTGTACTCTGGTAAACTTACTTGTGTAGAAATGTGATTGAATGTCATGTGCTGAAAATAAAATTTATTTAATTTAACTAACGCATTTTTATTAAAAACATCCTCACTGAAAACTCACCCACATTAATAAATGAATGAGAACTTTTTAATAAATGTTGTTTAAGATAAAAAATAGTTCTACATCAAGTTTATTTTTTCTTTCATTACTTACTTTACAATCTCTACATCGAATATTAAGTTATGAAATAATAATATAGAAAAAAATATTAAATGTTTTGTTTATATTGTCTTACCTATTTGTATAATTTTTACTTAAACATTCTCAAAGAGGATTTTAAAAGAACAATAAATGAATACCTTTATATTGAATTTATTAAAATACCGACATCAGTTAGAACATGATGATTTCATTTATGAATATACAATGCACCTATAAAAACCCGATGATTTCGTGCAATATAAAATATGTCACACTACAAGTTTGTTACTAGTTAGGTATTATTATTTAATGATAACCTTATCATTGAAAGCCTAGCTAGATCAAGGACGGCTTGTTATTGAGTGAGCAAGGTTCTCATAAAAAATGTAATTTCAATCATAGCACCTGCCTGATCAAATTCCACGAACTCAATTCAAGGTCTAAGTCAAACCATATAAAAGAATTGCTCACATGTTTGATAGACAGTATTTGTATCAACGCATCACAATGCAACTATTATATTTATTCCTGCTCTACATTCATATCGTAGAATGCAAGGAAATAATTGAGTATTATCCATCAATGCGAGAGTTAAGCCGTGGCGGACTAGTCGAAAGGCATTATAAAAATAATGTAAACCATAAAATGAAGCAGCAAATCCAAAGACCTCATCGAATCTTTAACGAAAAAGAGGAACGAATTTATAAAAATATAACTAAACGAGCCTCCGATCCTGTTTTCCATGGTTACCCGAAAACTGTCGAAGAGTTGTGGCATGAGCGTTTTCTAAAGTTAGATGGAGCCTTCGATCAAACCCCGTCCCTCATTCATTTGATACAAAATATCACATTGACTTATTTGAATGATTGCACTCCAGTTCTCCTTTACGACAGTCAGATAAAGTCTGCTAATACGTATCTCTTTCAAAATTTATTTAAAACGTTTCCTGTATCATTTGTACATGGCTATATTGGTAGTAATGATTCGCTACAGGAACCAAAACTTTTACACCCGAATCAGGAATGTTTGCATTTCATACTATTTTTAAATGATGTTAAAAGAAGTGCGAAGATAATAGGAAAGCAACCTAAGAGCAAAGTGGTTGTTGTAGCCAATGCCTCACAATGGGCAGTTCAAGAGTTTTTATCAGGTCCGCAATCCAGGGTCTTTATTGATTTACTTGTTATTGGTCAGAGCTTTAAAGATGATGACAACACACTGGTAAGTTTGTTTAGAAATAAAGGCATATCGTAAAGATATCTATTCAATTTAAATAAAATCAAATCTATAGGAAGCGCCATACATACTGTATACTCACAATTTGTACACGGATGGCTTGGGCTCTAGCGAGCCGCGCATCCTCGTGTCCTGGACCCATGGGAAGTTTTCGAGAAACGTAAACTTGTTTCCAACCAAAATGACTGAGGGGTATTCGGGACACAGATTTCTTATAGCTGCAGCTAATCAGCCTCCATTTGTGTTTAAGAGGTTGGTAAATTGTGTGAAATAACTAAATATCTACTATTTCAAGTACCTAATTGTATTTATATCTAGTTAGGTAACTAACTGTAACGTTTGTATGTATTTAGGTCAACTCTGAACACTAAGAGTGGTGATTCTCAAACAACGTGGGACGGTGTGGAAATAAGAATTCTTAAGCTTTTAGCTGAAAGGAATAACTTTTCGATTGAAATAGTTGAACCACGGGATTCAAACTTGGGGTAAAAATGTTGACCTATTCATATTAATTGACTGTAGTCTATAGTACAAATAAACCCTAATTTGGTTACAAATGATAATGTTATAAATTAGATCTGGTGATGCAGTAGCTAAAGAAATAGCTCAAGGCAAAGCTGATATAGGAGTAGCTGGACTGTATGTGACGAGCGAAAGGATGAGGGACATGGATTTAAGTTTTCGACATTCTCAGGATTGTGCTGTTTTTGTTACTTTAACATCTACAGCGCTTCCACGGTTAGTATTGCCTGTTGTACTTCTAGGTTTCCTGAATAACGTCTACCTACTTTATACCTATCTTCAAAAGCTGTAGAAACAATAAGCACCCTATTATTTTGTATTCTAGATATCGTGCGATTCTGGGTCCTTTCCATTGGCATATTTGGGTCGCATTAACCTTCACATATTTGATTGGAATTTTTCCTCTAGCATTTTCTGATAAACACACCTTGAGACATTTAATTAATAACAGCGGCGAGGTGGAAAATATGTTCTGGTATGTTTTTGGAACATTTACAAACTGTTTCACTTTTGTGGGAAAGAATTCTTGGAGCAAGACCACAAAGATTACAACTAGATTGTTAATTGGTAAGCATATTATAAGTAAGGCTCACCATTGATACTTAATATGAACTTTAATATGTTAACCCCACGTAGGTATTATTTGACGCAGTTTTACCTATACAAAACTATTATAATACTAGCCTCCGCCCGCGACTCCGTCCGCGCGGATGTCGGTCTTCGCGTGGATGGTTTATCCATTTTGAGTAACTCTGACAATGACATCTTATAAATATCTATTGTACCCAAATACGGCTAGGCCTATGATAATACGCAACGTGTGTTCGCGGTTCTACAGAACAACGTCTATGGATAAAACTGAAAAATTAAGATTAATTTTTTTCTACGTATTTTTCCAGGATAAAAAGTATCCTATTTTACGCCCAGGATAATAAGGTATAATTATACCAAGTTTCATCGAAATCGAACCGCTAGTTTTCACGTGATGCCTTCACATACAGACAGACAGACAGACAGACAGACAGACAGACAGACAGACAGACAGACAAAAATTTTTTTAATCACATATTTGGGTTTGGTATCGATCCAGTAACACCCCCTGCTATTTATTTTTTCAATATTTTCAATGTACAGAATTGACTCTTCTACAGATTTATTATATGTATATAGATTTGCACACAAATGAACAACATCGTAGATAGAGCTGAGACACTTTCTTATGCTAAAGATCTTTATTATTATTGATATTTTAGGATGGTACTGGCTCTTTACAATTATTATAACGAGTTGCTATACTGGATGCATTATTGCGTTCGTAACGTTACCAATTTATCCGGAAACTGTTGATACCATACAGCAGCTATTGAGTGGGTTTTACCGGGTTGGGACATTAGGTAAGAATCTAATGAAAGTTTTTTTAATAATCCAATGTAATAATAATTATAAAATCTGGATACTTACTGAAATAATAAATCTCCTGATCGGATTTCCGCCTAGGTGCCGTACTGCGATGTAGGTACTCTACATCTAGATAATAGAAAATTATATGAACCATAACACATAACTTAAAAGATATCCAACGTAATAATAATTATAAAATCTGGATACTTACTGAAATAATAAATCTCCTGATCGGATTTCCGCCTAGGTGCCGTACTGCGATGTAGGTACTCTACATCTAGATAATAGAAAATTATATGAACCATAACACATAACTTAAAAGATATCCAACGTAATAATAATTATAAAATCTGGATACTTACTGAAATAATAAATCTCCTGATCGGATTTCCGCCTAGGTGCCGTACTGTGATGTCCTCTACCTCTAGATAATAGAAAATTACTTATATGAACCATAACACATAACTTAAAAAATTCACGTAAAATCGCCAAAGCCGAAAGTCTTATAATATAGTGTCTGAATCTCTAGAAAAACTTGAAAAGTTCTTGTTGTATTTCTTCAGATAGAGGCGGTTGGGAACGATGGTT
Source organism: Colias croceus (assembly GCF_905220415.1). Classification (NCBI taxonomy): domain Eukaryota; kingdom Metazoa; phylum Arthropoda; class Insecta; order Lepidoptera; family Pieridae; genus Colias; species Colias croceus. Next base: position 11,202,991 of record NC_059537.1, read on the forward strand.
CGTAAACACCTCGGATCCGATGACAAACAAACTCCTAAAGAAAGTGGAATTAGTTCCTGACATTCGAACTGGCATTCGGAATATAACAAAGGCATTTTTCTGGCCATATGCGTTTTTGGGATCAAAGGCAGAACTAGAATACCTCATACAGTCGAACTTTTCTAAAGCTGAGTAAGTTTCGCGAGAACTTGGAAGTTTTGTTTTATAAAAGATAGATGTCACTAAATTCTATACCATTTCAACTAAGGTCCTTCATTATTAATTTATATTAAAACTACTGCAGTTTACACATATTATGTATATCTATTTATTATCATAAAAAATATGAAACTGCTTGATAAATCATAACACAAATATGTTCGTTCAAATTACAGAATTTCTATAGTTTAGATAATTTTTCTAAACAATTTTAGATCAAAACGGGCAGTCCTCCATATATCTAATGAATGCTTCGTCCCATTTGGTGTGACAATAGGCTTTCCTAATAACTCCATACACACAACAAAATTGAGTAACGATATAAGGAAATTATTACAAGCAGGAATTATCGACAAAATTACGGATGACGTCCGCTGGGAAATACAAAGGAGTAGTACAGGAAAGCTTTTATCGGTAAAGAACTTCCCCTTCCTATACTGAAAAACCAGTTATTAAACTCACTTGGTTGGATTTTGACCTTTGCAATAAAAATATATTTTTTGTACAAATATTACATTAAAAAAAGTTTCAATAATCATGTTTCTTTATATTTAATTTTATAGGTAAAATCAACAAGTCTATCATCGAATTCTTTAGAAGAAAAAGGATTGACACTAGAGGATACACAGGGCATGTTCCTTTTACTTGGCGCCGGCTTTCTCATAGCAGCTACTGCTCTGATCTCAGAATGGATGGGAGGCTTCACACGAAGATGTCGGTCTATACGACCACATAGTACTGAATCCAAGGAAGATCTAATCAATACAGGCTATCCTGAAGATAGTTTAAAAGAAGTTGATAGACTACAAATAAATTCAAGATCCACAAGCATCGAATCTTCGGATACCCTCGATAGCCAGATATTACAGATTAACCAAGAATCGATCGTGGTTCATAACAATGTCGATGATTCCATATGGAATTCTAGACAGTCAAGTATCGATTTAGACAAGGAAGTCCAAAACATATTCATGAAAGATGAAAAGCCGATTCGTACTGAGAAACGTAAGATAGAAATGACAAAAAGTAAATCACTGGAAAAATCAAGACAAGATACAGCTTCTAAAGTCTTTGGTGACCATGTAACTGAATAAAATAAGTGTATTTAACTTAAGGGTGTATAGACAAAAATAATAAACCAAATTGACATCCAACTCTTTATTATCCTTCGAACAGTCATCAAAATAATTTATAACAATTTTCTAACACTGTCCATTAACATTAATATTTCATTCAGCCACTGAGATGTTTATAATTCATTTATACAAATGGCAGAACCACATCTGCTGCGCAATATACGCTGCCGTAAGACCTAGATAATGCATTATTTGGCCCGGCCACATCTTATAAAATAATTACACATTATGACTTAACCCGCGTGACACCTTCGAAATATCGAAAGTTTCACCACGGCTAGCAGTAAAAATATCGATAAAATACAACAGATTTTGCATTCTTTGTAAATTCAAACGAAAATATAACTAGTACCTACCTAAGCAATATTGTTATCTCTGATGTATTGCACAACTGATGTTACGAGTGATTAAGTGTGAAATCGACTGAGTATTCATAAAGGATATGTATTATAGTCCTACTTACTATCTGGGTTGTTCTGAGCTGTGAGACAATAGCAAAGTCGAAACAGAAACACATTGCGTAACATCTAATGTTCGGAACCCGAGGGTTTCGGATAATTTATACTTATGACTAACTCCATAAATGCAATGATCTCACACTAATACAACGAGAGGCTTATTGCTATTGTGCCACAGCAATATTACGGGTAAAACATACACAAATGGTACATCTAAAAACAAATCAAGCAAACCATTTATACAAAAACACACAACACAGTTGTGCGTGAAATGAATATAATATTATTATAATTATTTATAAGTGAAATCATTCCCGATAGCAAATCTCACAACCTCGGAAATTATGCTCCCAATACCAGCTTACTGTTTTATATTACAAGAAAGTCGATAATTCAAGTGCAATCGACAGAAACTCTATGATGTTTTTACATAAATATGGATAATATTCAATGATTGATACTTAGTCCTACTCGGATATCATCCGACACAGATTATTAATATAATTATATATTTATTACATAGTTAAATCTTTTAAGAAACTTCGTGCAGTTCGTGATAGGTATCGGCAACATCTACATACATTTACTTATTTTTATTTTCATTATGAAATAAAATTAAGAATGCCTCTTAGTTTATGTTGAGAAGACGTAATAACAATATTTAAAAATTTATAGGAAGTATAGTTCAACTGAATATTATTATGCAATAAATAAGATGGGTTTAGTTAGTAACATATATAAAATATTATAATATAATATTGGCCAAATAAAAATTTGAGCAAATTTTAACGAATATAGCACACATAGATATGAAAGGAACTTTTAGGAACAATCGAGAAACATCTTAATTTCAACGAAAGTTAACAATTTTAAAGAATATGAATCTTTGAGTGCAGTGTCAGTATCACAATCATGCTAACATTTTTTATAAGAATATTTCCCGACATTCGGGACAACGTTTATTATGCATCGGTATTAAAATATTACATTTTAACTATTTGTGTATAATATTATACAATGTGAAAATACATTTCTTACTCGTTCAGACTTTTGAACTTCAAACTGGATACTTCCCTGTACAAATTCAACAAATATATCATTTTGTTATTGTGATTTGAAGTATTACAGTAATCTGACTATGATGTATCTATACAAGTATTAAAATAGTGATTTTTACATATAACAACAATCGTATAATTTTATATTTACATACTTAGTTCGTACAAATAAAATAAAATACGTGAAAAAGACATTGATTTGAAACAATTAGCAAAAGTTTCAATAACATTCTCTTAATATTTCTTTATAAAATGTGAATGAGATAATGTATACACGTTACGAATATATTACAAAGTTTTAAATATGGGTACACTTAGGCACTGTGAACAAGGCAACTACAGTGTGAAGATTACAAGTGGTCCAAATTAAAAAGCGAAATAGGTTATTTTTAGGGTATATTTTGTTAAAAATATGTATATTTTTAATATGACATAGGAAGTAGCTCAAAATAAGTATATCTTTATTCAATAATTTGTGGTATATAATTAAAATTTTATGATTATACAACATCTAAAAATATGTGGTTTGTGATTTAGTAGTGCTATCAAAATATTTTATTTGTGAAAATATATTTTTGTGTTAAAGCTTATAGTAAATGATTACGACGCTTCAGATCACATTAACAAAATGTAATATATAACAACAAGCTTCACCATACGTTAGTACCCAATTATAGCCACTAAACACTAACATGTACTTTACAAGTACGCTCGTACACAATGAATTATGATTTTAAATTGACTTCAATATTTGGTCTGGATGATACGCCCGCATTTTTGACTTCTCTGATGGAAACTGTGATCCAAATGAGATCAATTAGAAGATTTGTAGAGTTTGAAAGGAGTCTAATTACAGTAAATCGTGTTCACTTACAAGACGAAACTGCTTAAGGTGCGAGTTATCATAAGAATTTTAAAGCTTCGTGTGGTACATTTATATACTCATATCTAGCTAACATTACCTACTTACAATACATAACATTCGTACCTAACGGGACGTGTATACATATTGTGTAAATATCAATATTATTTTCGTGTATAAATATGTCAATACATAAAGTACATTTTCCAATACATAACTTATTATCTTCTGTGATGATGCTACACTTAATTTACAAAGATTCAAAGTTCGGATGTCACACTATGATATTTTAAAATGGCACAAAAAAACTATAAAACACTAACACAAAGTCAACAGTGTCCGTCTCTTTCGCACTCGCACAAATGTCTGCGGTCTGTCGCACTCTGCGCACTTCACTCCTTCCGGCTGCTTATAACAGTTCACTCGCCGATCGCAATATCGACTGTTTCTTATCGTGACTAATTTTAAATTGACTAACATTTAAGCTAAACAGACAATGGCACGGATTGCACATATAACATCTATATACAGAGGAAATTAGAAATCTATCTACGTACGCGTAGGGTTCAATTTCGAACAGAAGTCGCTACTGTGGTGATGGCGTGTAACATCGATTACGTATAAGGGTCGTGAACATTGCAAACACCGATCTAGGGGAGGGGTGGGAGGAGGGCGGCCCTTTCCCGGAGTGCCGGGCTGTCGCAGCACCGGAGGGCACCTGCAGCACCGAGCAGCACCGTCGGAAAAGAGCGTTTATGAGCAGGACGGTAGGGTCGAAGCTCGTTCGGCGCGGAGGGCTCGCGAGGCCTGGGCCCCCGAGGCTCTAGCAGTGCGGGTGGAGGGGCCTCGGGTAGGGACCGAAGGCCTCATAGCCTAGCTATGTGGCCCAGCCCTCGATCCGCGGCCGCTTCGTGTGGGGCTGCTCGTAGTCCAGCGGGACGGCGTTGTGTCGCATGTCTTGGCCTGCAAAATATATCAACATTCATAATATCCGATGATTATTGAGAAAGAAAGTTAGAAAAGAGAAATTCAACATTAGGATTACTGCATTATTTCTGAATAGGTACCAACTAACGATACGATTATGGTAAAAATAAAACTTTGTGTATTAGTTAATATACACTGATGGTGTTTATTATATATCTGTGTGATGGTGAGCACGTAATACTATACGTAAGTATATGAGGTGAAACAACATATACTTTAGGGCTTATTTGTGCCATTGTGCAGTGATAGTGTATACCTAATAATTAATGAAGGTGTATAATTTTCGCAAGGTGCGCAAGGTCTACAGCGGGAACAAGTTAAAAGTCCCTTGTCCACCAATGTATGCTTCAAAAGTGTGTATACCGTGGTTGTTGTGTGTATAAATAAGATAAGCTAGTGCTCACCATCGAGTCCGGGCGCGAGGTGCGCGGGCTGCGGCGCGGCGGGCGGCGCGCGGTGCAGGTGGTCGGGCGCGCGCGGCGGCGACACCGGCTCCGCTTTGATCTTCACGTTGCTGGGCGACGCGGCCGGCGGCGGCGTGCCCCCGCCCAGCACGGGCAGGCTGCTACTGTAAACGTAGCTTTGGTCATTTATTGTTCTTGTATGATTTTTAGCGGTGAAGGAAAACATCGAGAGGTAACCGACGTGTTTCGACATGTCTATTTCCTTTCCGACCTCGACCGACCCTCGATCCTCAAAAGAAGTTGAATCAAAAGTTTGACGACACGTGACATTTGCCAACCCACGTTTGACCAGCGTGGATTACAGTCAGATCCCTTATAGGAGTCCCGTTCGTTTCCCAGCAGCATATAAAGAGCTGATGGTGATAATCATTTTTAGGGTTCCGTACCAAAAGGGTATTACGGAAACTTCACTGTTTGTCTTACTGCCCAACCATCAGTCACCAGGCTCTTCAATGTTTAAGTTGGCAATGGGTCGCCTGATAATAGACAACCACATTCGTATAGGCATTATGATTATAAAATACATTTTTGTATGTACGCTGTACGCTGTTTTGACAACACACAAGTGAATACTATCGAAACTTAGGTGAAATTTGTGTATCTATGTTGTTGTTTTTTGAATATTAATTTATTAGGAATAACTGTTTACTCCGAATTAGGAAAGTATTTAAATGATATTGCACATTTATCATAGAACTCGAAAGTGAGTGGTCAAATAAACAACAACACATATATTTAATATTATGATTATAGTCTTTATGAATATATATTAGCAGTTAAGCTTATTCATACGCCTGAAGCGATATCGATATTTTGAACAAGGAAAAAACAGCCGTACTAGTTAGTGAGAACATCAACTTATTTATTAAATTTTGTTAAATTGTCTTAACAATTCAAATTTCCTAGTAACTATGTACTTTATATCCCTGTAAAAATATATTATTTCTATAAAGTTACACTTAATGTATTGCTGTATGCAAATTGAAAATATCTGCAGATATTCAGTTTCACATAAATTATTATGGATTAGCGATATGTACTTCAGACGTATAAATTTGTTGATAAGAACTAATGCATTCATGCGTTGAAAATATGGAAATATAGTATGGAAAGTAATAAAGTGATTGCATGTTTTAATTTATTTTCATCTCAAATCAATTGAAGTTATAAAATCAATTAATATATTCTCATTTATATTTATATTAATGAATAAGTTAAAAATAATTATACTCTATAATTATAACTTTTTACGACAGTAAGGAAAAACTATAAGATAATTATGAAGTTTTAACATCAGCGTGTATTTTGTATCATCTATTTAAATATCTTATAGTACGATATTTTGCATTATTCATTAACGGGATTAGCATAGAAAATAAATTATAAAGTAGAATTGTTAAACATCACGCCTCGTTGGAAAGCAATTAGTTTTTTACGAACCTCGTTGATCATGAAAAAGAGGTACGTTAAGTTTTTTGGTTAAAACAAGTGAAGCGCGAAAAGTGATGTAACTTTGTCGAATGCTATAAATTATTTTGAACATTCTAATATCTGCTCCGATAGCCGTGATCGTCTAGTGGTTAGGACCCTACGTTGTGGCCGTAGTAACCCAGGTTCGAATCCTGGTCACGGCAGCGCAAGCTGTCTCGGCGGAGCAATTTTTTATTTTTATTCGACCATTTTTCTTCGCGTTATAACCGTATTTTAGAGTTATGTTCTGTTATGCTAATTCTTATGATAAATTTTCAAAATTTTAATGCATAAAAAAACAATTCATTATAGCTTATAAACATCTGAATATATTAATATGATTATCGATTCCGTGCATCAAGGAAAAATACTAACTAATGACATGTTAGGAGCTTAGTATTGAAAAAAAATTGGGCACATACATGTGTGAAAAAGATGACAAACTAATGACATGAAAGTCGCTTAGTATAGAAAAAAATAATTAGTAAAATTGGGCACAGACATGTACCTATTGTGCTGTAGTGTCTGCAGCTGGTGCGCGCCCCACGACAGCCCGATCCCCATGTCCGAGCTCATGCTGAAGTCCTGTGGTCCAAAGTTGCCGAGTCCTGAGTAGCTTAGCGGTGTCTGGAATGTATGGACAATGTTTTTTAAAACCTGTCCTAAGAAAATGCAGGATTAAGACAGAATTTTACACTACTGCTATAAGAAAAGGCAGGATAGTCAGAATCCTCAACACTTTTTCAATCAAAGGTAAAAGAGGTAGATTGGTCAAATACTGTCATTACCAAAAGGAGTAATAACTTGTTACTTGAGGTGTTTTAATCAAGGGTATAAGAGGCAGAACACGTGATTTGACAAAACATTCCTTTAAGCAAAGAAATGCTATGGGATAATTATTTAGACCTTGAAAACAATAGTTTTAGGATATCTTGAACTTGACGTAGACTTGTCAAGGACCAAAACTGTATTTGACCAGAAGAATCTGTTTCATCTTCGTGGTATTTAACTAAGTATGGAAACCTAGATATTATAAGAGAATTCTTATAGGTCATTACATACCAGTTAACGGCAATTCTACATATTAATCATTTGAATAAATTAACCAGGTTTATCTTATACAGTAAAACTATCGTTTAAAATGCTAAAAAGAGATATATTTAATGCAGACATGTTTATGATTCTCTTTTTATGTACATTTTTTTATTATAAAACCATATTTTGTTTATGAGGTTGACCACCACCTTTTTCGAAAATCTGAAGGATATTTGCATTTACTTTCAATTTTGATACGTCACCATGGCAAAGCGGTTCTGCTAAATGTTTTTAGATATCAATGGAACTTTCCCTTCGTCTTCTGCTGTGGTCTTCTGTCAATTCTAGCGATAAACCGGCCGTAACATTATCGAATAAATTAACGTCAAAAGGATATAATTAATCAATAGTTAATTTCACTCGATATCCGCTAACAGTAGAATGATCGAGTTGTCATTATATTTGGCCATATTAATGTTCACATAATGTATGGATTAACGTTCAATAAGTAGGCTCAAACGACGCTAAAAAAATGTCCGTCTATTTTTAATTTGTTTTTGTCGAACTGATTACTGATTGCCAAAATAGGTTGATATAATTTTTACTATTTTTCCCCCTATACCTAATTCTTTTTCTTTTTATGGGGGGCAGTGACCAATACGCACCTCTCCAGTATACGATATATCATCCTGCTGCGGCGGCATGGCGGTGGGTATAACGACGCGCAGGTTGCTGTGCCGCGGCGAGTGGTGCGGCGGCGGCGCGTGCGCGTGCTTGTGCGCGTGCCGCGGGGACGGCGCGGGCCCGGGGGAGGGGGAGGGCGTGCAGCTCGCGCCCAGCGGGGACCCCGAGCCCGGGTAACCGTTCGACATCTCGAGCATTCCGCCGCTGGGGTATACTGGAAGGGGGAAGCTTGTTAGATGGTAGGATATAAAGAAGATGCTGGGTGATTTAATCGATGAATGAAATTTTTAATATCTGTTGCTTTTAATCTGTGACAATTTTACTCTCTACTCAAAATTCGTATTTTAAACGATCGAAAATATTTATTTCGCCCAAAAAATTAACGATGAAGAATAAAAACAATACAACACGTAACGTCAATCATGAAACTTACCAGAATCAGTTTCCGAAGACGAAGGCCGTGGACTAATAGAGGGGTGCATCTGAGGACTAGCTTGTAAGAGCGATTGATCGTAACTTCCGACTGGCACGCTGACGGGCAGGTTGTAGTTGCTTCCAGTGACGCCCACACCGACTCTGCTGCCGTTCAACTGGTTCCTTTGCATCATCATTTGGAATTCCTCATCAATTTTCGAGTACTTGGCTTCGGTGCGGGGGGTCAGGTTGTATTCGGGCTCGGCTTCGGGACTGTCCGGTGACATCACTCCATTCTTATGCTCTTTCTTCGTTAGGGCCTGTAAGTGTCAGCGAAACGAGCTCAGGTGGCTTGACGAGCCAAGTACTTAAACTATCGACTCGACTGTTAGCATGCTCAAAACTCATTATTTAACACCCTCTGTACAAACTACAAACGTTATTTGAAAAGTGTATTTCTGTTTTAGTATGTAAAGGAGGGTAAAATAAAAAGTGCTTCAAAACTACAAGCGGTTTCTATCTAATTGTACGTGTAAACTTTTTAGCGTACATATGTGTGTAGTGTCGAATGCAATGATAGATACAACACTGACTTTACCCTTGCATCGGATCGCCATCAGGTAGGCGCGGTTAATTCAAATAAACACAAATTATTTACAAAACCCATGCTGTACGAGGAAAAAATAACATAAATATTTGGGGTGGCTGATCATAAACTGTTAAAATACGACGCGGTGTCTGGTCTCTTGTACTCCTTAGTTTTTCTAACAGGAAATAAACAGGCATGCTGGTTTTTATAGGATCGTGTTTATTCTATGTTTGCATCTACGATGTGGATTGAACATTGTCTTTGGAGGTTCGGGATTCTGTCGAGTTTATATTGATTAGTATATCACGTAACTATTCATTTTTAGTAACAAATGTATGCAAAAGGTTTTGTGAGTATAAGCACGCGGTTAATGGGATAAGTCAATATTGCATGGACATTGCATTGCGATCACGGGCACACAGATGACGCCGTACTTAATGTACCTCGATGATGTTCCGATTCGTCAGCGATTCGTGCGGTTCGTTATACTCTGTGTATTTCAATAACACCTGAAATTAAAATATTATTACATGTATTTACTGTATAAATGCACTTAAGAAATATATAATTGGATTGAAAAAAAATACGAGTATTGTGATGCCAATTTCAATGCGACCACTCAAAACTGGTACAAACATGTGATAAACCTCAAAATTAATTGCGATAAAGACATTGTTACATTGAAAGCGGTGTTTCGCCGCTCAAAATATTAATAGGCATGTCGTACAAACAATTTTGTTTTAATGATAATTGTTTTTTCATTTTTTAAATAAGTTGTAGCCTCCACCTATCAAGTTTGCAATTCATTAAGTAAATACACACAGACATTTCTACCGTATTTATGCCCTGTTAAATAATAATTGACATTTTGATATCTGTTTTGGATTAATATAATTAAATCAATTACCTTGTCCATATCCGTGCTAGCATATTGATACAACTTATTGTTGGAGCTGAAAATAATGAGAGCAATTTCGCAATCGCAAAGGACGCTCAACTCGTAAGCTTTTTTCATCACTCCAAATTTTCTTTTGTTGAACGTCACCTGAAAGTACAAATAAACGTTTAGGTTGCGTAAACAAAAGATTCGATGAAATGCCGTCGTTATAATATTCCTTCTTGTGGTTTCAGGATGAGTAAGCACGGTAAAACGCGTCGGCTGATTTACTTAAAAACAGATCTTTCTGGAATATTTTTACGAAGAATTTGCGACGTAAGTAAAAGGTGCGTACGACTGTATTGACTGAACAATAAAATTAATATATCATTGGTTACGCAGAATCGTTACGAATTAAAATGTAATATTCCGCATTATATGTAAAGCGCATTGTTTGATAAATAATAAATTTAATCATTGAGTTTCCTTCAACATTGTATTTAACTTACATTCAATTAACGTCATTAAAAATGTGTTTCAAGGCCCGAAATATTTTTGTGCCGAAAAGAGAAGTTTTTGTAAATTCTTGGAAATTTGCGTTCAATTTTCGAATGTTTATATAATTTAAAAGTGACATAAGTCACCGGATATCACACTTGGCGAACTTGTGAAGTTCTAAATAAGCTGGTTGGTTATAATATAGTGTAATCGTACAATTAATAAATTACAGTACCCGCGGTCATTGTCCCTACGAGATAATATTCGCAATGGCCTGATACGCTCTCGCATCTGTTGGGTCGGAGCATAACTTAAGGTCACTCCATTTGTAACCTTGTTTCGTACTAATTAAGGAGGAATAAAGCTGTGAACTAGCGCTTAATTACCCTTTATATATTAAAATATTTTTTGCACGGCCAAGTTAATACTAGTAGCATATGGTCCTAAGGTTGAAAATAAGCAACTACGTTTAGGCGTACGTCATAGAAATGTAATAAAAAAGATAAATATTTTCAGAACATTAAGTAAATTTAAATTTGTTATGTTTTCTAACATAATAAAAACGTCCAGACGTAACGTAGCATAACGTTTATAGAATTAATTAAGTGGGCAAAATTTTAACCACCAAAAAATCAAGTGAGTGTTGCTTACAAAAAAAAATTTTTTTTTTCTGTAGGCTTCAATATTTAAAAATAAATGACGTACCTGTCGATTCCGTTCATCCGTAATCCGAGATATTTGTATTTTCTTCCGACCCATGGTGGCAGCAATCTTGGAGAGGGTGAAAGGAGCGGGGGTGTGAATAAAAGTGGCCGGACGGCGTGCTACTGTGGTCGTCAACAGCTGCTACCTGCTAACAATGATACCAATGTTAATTACAAAATCTTTACATCTTTACAATAAAGAGATTGTCTTGATAGCGTGTTGAGAGATACTTCCATGACACAAGATAAGAAGAATTTAATTATAACAGTTAATTTTTAGTATAATCATTCGATATAGTATATTACTTAAAAATAATTTCCTGCAAAACTATTTAAAAATACCCTTGGATTAACAAGACCTTCCGGTTTTATAAACAGTCTTTCTACGCGGAAAATAAATGCAGATAACGTGAAGTGAAAATTAATTAATTATTCTACAATTTGCAAAAACCTTTACCTAAACAATTTTGTTCTTTGGTGTCCTTGTGATGCCAATTGCAAGATTGAAAAAGTAAAGAAGTCATTTCATACGTCATAATATATATTGAAAGAAACTGAGCATTATATTGTCCACTAACTGTACCCCGCGGTTTTACCCGCTTTGCTCCGCTCCTGACGGTCTTAGCGTAACGATATATTATAATAGCCTTATAGCCTTCGTCGATAAATGGGCTATTTAACACAGAAAGAATTTTTCAAATCGAACAAGTACTTCCTGATATTAGTGGGTTCAAACAAACTCTTCAGCTTAGTATATATAATAAATATAGTATAGAAATAATGCATGGAGATAACTGATGATTTACATAATACGTCACCAGCCCTCATGGCCTCGATTTTTACGTAATCGCTATCCAATATCCATTGGTTCTGATGTTGTTTTAATGGAGAAAGTAACGTGTAATGCATCATGTTTGTTTCACTGCGCGTCAACAGCGACATAATGGCAAGTGAATTCACTTTTATTAATGACCTAGGTAGGTCTTAATGTGACGGGGTAAACAAGGGAGCTGGGATGATAAGTGACCATTACCATGTCTAACAGTTAGCTATAATAATCGCGGAGATAGTGTAGAATTATGGCATTATGCAAAACTATGTAAAACGTGTAAATATATTATAGTACCTATAGCAGTATTTCGTAAAAGAGTGGAAATTTCCCACATCTAATTTCCTTCTCGTGGAATATTTAAGAGACATTAATATCTAATATAAATATTTTATTTGATAGGGATAAAGAGCAGATGTGTGATTCTTATGAAGATTTTGATGGTGTTTATTTTAGTCCAATTACTTAAAATAATTCGATGCATTGAACGATGACGAAATTGCTGCAAGTCGATACGTAACTGATTGGCACAAAATACAAGTTTAAATAGCCTCGTTTTGAAGTTAAACAAAATACCGCCTTGTTCGATCACACATATCCTAAGAATAAAATTAAAAATACACAGAGGACGGTGACGTTCTTTCTCTTTACTGATTTAAAAATTATGTAAACATGGCCATTTCTTATTTACAAAAAACACTTGCAAATTGTAGATTATTATCATTTTAATTGCATGTACACACGGCAACAATTTTTGTAGATGGTTCAAATATTTCACGAGCATAGAGTTATTAAAGAACCTAAAGTTGACGTCGATATTATGTTAATGAACGCTTACCTCTAGATTATGTGCTTTGAAATCACAATGTAGAGGGCTTTTGTAGGGGACGCTAGGGACAGCGTGAGGTCAGTATGTTTATAGGTGACAAGGCATTGCGGTATTCCATGAATGGCAAATGACGCAGTAGGGGAAACAAAAAGCCCTCAAAATGTTAGCGTGATACTTCCAAATTACTGCAACTGTGCCATTCGTAGCGTTATTGTCCATGTTTCAAGTCTGCTTAATTTGCAGTACGGCTAGTGTAAACGAAAGCGTATTTTCGTGATCTAATGTACTGGAAGTAGCAGCGGAGGGAACCAACTTGACCGTCCTTGCCTTCCCTTTTTTCTTATGGCTCATTAAATTTTTCCTTAAAAGGATAACAGAAGCATGAGAGCATAAACTGTGGGTATAATCGTGAAAAACCTTCACACAACGTACTTTAAAGGAGAGGTTGTCAAACAATGGACCTCAATGTTCCGCCACGATGGCTACTGCCTCTTCAGATATACATATTTATATGGCTTTCAAGCGCAGTTCAATCTGCGTTTAAATACGTATGCTAATAGGAGCTTTTGAAATCAATTTCTGAAAACTTGTGGTTCTTGTTGCTAACTTCGATAGATTGAGGAGGATCAGTTTAGAAAGCAGTGATCAGATTACTTTGAAAGGTGATACAACTCCTATATGGATAAGGATTTTGATATGGACTTCCGATCATTAAAGAACACAGGTTAAAACTAAATGAGTAATTGAATTGTCGGTGTTCGAGTCATGTTTCCAATGTACACGAAAAAAAAATGTAATATCAGAAAATAGTAAAAGAATAACTGAAGCGGATACACTAGAGAATATGGTATAAAACTCGTTATTTATCGAGAGAATTCTAAAGGGCGCTATCGATTCGATTTTTCAGTGGATAAAAACGTGGGAGTTGAGTTTCAGTGTGATGCCCACGCTCGTCCGGGAAAAAGGAGACAGACGCACATGGAAAATTACATTTTATATCATCCATACTAATATTATAAATGCGAAAGTAACTCTGTCTGTCTGTCTGTTACTCAATCACGTCTTAACTACTGAACCAAACTGTATTAAATTTGGTATAGAGATATTTTGATACCCGAGAAAGGACATAGGATAGGTTTTATCCCGGAAATCCCACGGGAACGGGAACTATGCTATATTTTTCTTTGACTGCGCGGGCGATGCCGCGAGTGGAAAGCTAGTATTATATAAAAGCTTCATTAAATATTTACCTCGTTTTATTTTCCAATTACATTATCTGCTTGTTCCTTGTTTCATTCTTATTTAGGTAATTCATTTTGTTTTTGAGTTAGCGTGTTTCCTAAACTTCTTGTTATCGTTCATTCGATATTCTCTTATTCTATTACTACATAAATCCAATCTTAGTTAACCAACGAATAAGTTATTCAAAAGCTGAAAATCTGAAATACGCAAATAATTTTATTAAAAACTAGCCGCGCCCCGCGTGGCTCCGTTTCTGTTGGTGTTAGCGTGATGATATATAGCCTATACCCTTCCTCGGTAAATGAGCTATCTAACACTGAAATATTTTTTTCAAATCGGACCAGTAGTTCCCGATATTAGCGCGTTCAAACAAACAAACAAACAAGCATACAAACAAACTCTTCAGCTTTATAATATTAGTATAGATTAGACAGTACCTAAGTAGGACTTGCTTTAATCACTGAATTAAATAAAAATTCTAAATATAGAAGCGTTGAAATAGATGCCATTAATTGTTATTCTACGATAACGCAAGAATCAATGCAACATACATATCACATTTTTTGTGGATATTCATGTATATCTTTAAAGGTTACATTACAATATAAATAGCACAAATAGCTGTTTGTACAATTTATTAAATTACATACAAAACTGGAAGTTGAATTATATGCGAGAAAGATCGCGGTAACCCGGTAAAAATTTATGTTGATATCCTTATGGTCTTATTAAATTAAATTTAGCGAATAGCCTTGTGCGCTGGCGTTGGCAATATTGTATGTTGTAATTGCTTACATTAATACGTGGTTTACATTTCAGCATTAAAATGTATAAAGATTAATCAGATAAATAATGTTCAACATTTCGCTTTTCTGGTATACTCAGTTTTGATTAATTATTATAAAACAATTGTTATTATATAAAAAGGCAATAAGGTATATTATATTATAGTATATAAGTAAGTAGAAGAGGTAAAGTAGTAGTAGAAGTAAAATTACTTGAATGATACATTTTTAATATTTATTTAAGTGTGATGTACTTACTATATTCAAAGTTCTATGCTATAACAAATATTAGCACAAATACAACTCGAGGTGTCGATCTAGATAAAACATTTAAGGGGGGTTAGGCGGTCAGCGAAAATTCAGCTATTCGGGCCTGAGGTAAGCGGTGAGGGGGTCCGCGTTTAGTATGGAATCAACGTGCTCGAAACTAAAAATCGTAAGCGCCATTCACATTTTTATCAAAAAGTGAATGAAAATAGTTAGTATTTTCTAAATCTAAAACAGTCACGAAATCGAGAAGGTAAATGCCTATGTACTTGTGATTTTATTCGAATTATTATCGTAAAATACGGTTGTAATGAGCATTTATATGATATTTTAGAGGTAACTTCAGGATTTTTTTTTATCGAGCAAAATTTTTCCAATCGTGTTTTGGAAACAGTCATCCCATCACACATACGTTCTGTAATACATATTAGAAATTTCAGTGCGAAAAAACCTCAATATTTTCAATTATAGCTCATAGAAAACAGTCCATTTTTCCGTGTTCACCTACTAAGGGCCCTTAACCTTATTATTCAAATATGATTCAATAATTTATTCATTTTCACACTTAATAGAACACAATAGAATTCATATTTCCACGACGCGGCCAGGACGTCGCCTTGACTTTGTGATTCAGTTAAGCTGAAATCTGTTATACATTCCTTATCACTGCTTTGATATGGCTTACAGACGAAAATTGCCCTTCTGCTGTTGACATGTCAATCAGTAGTAACCTACACGTATTTATACGTTTGCATAGAAAAACAATTTACATATGCCTAGTAGGTTCAAAACAACAATGCCTGTCGATTAAAAGCATCCTAAAACCGTCGTACATCCATCATGTTTACCAAAACGTATGAGCGGATTCCGTTTTCCAGGCTTTCACAAACACCTGTTATATTTGTTCCATCCCTTGCCGGGC
Organism: Colias croceus; assembly: GCF_905220415.1. NCBI lineage: Eukaryota > Metazoa > Arthropoda > Insecta > Lepidoptera > Pieridae > Colias > Colias croceus. Next base: position 11,219,299 of record NC_059537.1, read on the forward strand.
GCGTGTGACCTTGCAGGGACGGGGAAGTCGCCCACGCGTAAGCCTCCAGTTTTCCAATATAAGCTCTATTCCATTGTGATAAAGTTCAAAGGGATTAGTCGGCAGTGCATTACAATCCCTGTACACGTTGTTAGAACTAGTTGAGTTGATTATATCAACCAGAGCCTAATAGCAATCCATTAGTATTAGAGACAAAGTTATGCCTTTATTGAAAGCTACTGTGCGAAAGTAATCGTCGAATTACACTTTTTGCCATAATATTATTAATCAGCAACATTGTTTAGCGATATAAAAATCAAGCTTGTAAATCAAAAAACTGCTACAATCAATAACTATGCTTACGTACTTTACGTAATCTACTTATACCTATATCTACTACTAGCGGTCCGCCCCGGCTTCGCCCGTGGTACATATTTCGCAATAAATAGCCTATGTTCTTTCTCAGGGTCTAAAGATTGTCTGTGCCAAATTTCATCAATATCGGTCCAGTAGTTTATGAGCCTATTCATTACAATCAAACAAACAAACAAACAAAGTTTTCATCTTTATAATATTAGTGTAGATTTATTTAAATTGATTTTGTTGCTTTTTTTTTTATTTGTTACTTAAGAATTTGTTTAATTGTGCGCTGTGAGCAATTAATAATCCATAAAAAGTGTTTAATTAAAAATAAAATTACGTATAAAGCTTTAAACAACAATACAAGATTTACGTTTTTGTTGTCTTTGTCGTGGGCGTCACACGGGTGCATACAAATATTGGCTAGGATAAATAACAAAGTTTACCCCCACGCTGCGATGTGAAAACTAATTGAAAATGAATTCAACTGTCATTTACACAAGGTTCAGGTTCAGTTAATTTGCGTAGGCGTAATATTGGGTGCACTTCGAGTCTATAATATTATGACGTCACGTTGAAAAAATTAATCAAAGCACGCAATTATTTCCGCGATGAAAATTGACGTGTACAATGACGATTTATCAGAGAAATTTTAATTTCGAAATTATAATAAATCGAGAATCTTCTCGGAATAATTTACTGTTAATTACTTGTTATTTAATGCTATGTTTTAATGGACTAGTAACAAGTAAGTACCTATTGTTGTATTTAATTGTTTTCTAAAGGAAACTTTAATAGATATTAATTTTAAATTAAAAAAGGTGTTAAGGTAATTATACATATAAATAACAAAAACGATGCTTTGTCGCATGCCTACTTTACATAATATGAAATTATTATGAGATATTCATGTTATGGTATTGTTTTTATAAGTATTTGTTGTGTAAACATTTACGTAACAAATGGACTGAACAATTTCGTTTATATACCTATAGTTATTTCATATTCATAGTTATTTTTAAATAGCTTTCATGACTGAAAACAATAATATAAAGTAATCATAATATAGATTTTAACTAGTTTCAAGATCCTCATTTAATATTACTGGTAAGACTCAGTTTTAAGCTGATCAAACGCTTCTAGCCTTGCGAAGCTTTGAAAGAGCTTCTTTGAGAAACTGGTCTACTTATTAAATTTTTAGCGTGACTTTTAGAATGGAAAATCATATTTCAATAGCTGGATTATCTCCAATAATAAAAATAGTGTGCGTGTACTAGTGTACACACGTAAGAAGTGAAACTTCTTTATGACCTTATTTTTCAAAAAATAATTTACTATATATGCAACTTTACAGAAATACGTCGAATCACGCGTGGTAGGGATAAGAAAAAAATGGCGCGTAACGGAAAAATGTCACGTGTAACGAAAAAAATAAAAATGTTACACTAATTTTTTAGATTAGAAGATAAAGAAGTTTCACTTCAATAGAATTTATTTAGAGTATTAAGTTATTACATTTATTATGAATTACTTTTTTCAGAATCATTTGACGTTATTGGGATCCAATTCGCATTTGTTAAGTTTTATCAAAATCGGTCTAGAATTTTACCTTGGATTTTGAAAGACCTACTACTAGGAAATCTCTCCACCTATTGTTAAACTATTAGGAAAGGTAAGTAAAACGTAAATTTAAATATTAATATTATGTAAAAAAAATCAACGTTAGTAAATAACGATCCCTATTTGTATTTAATCGCATTAAAATTACGAGCAAAAAGCCCAGGCAAATGAAATATTCGCAGCTCGTCTGCGAAACGTATGTTTGGTTGCCAGGCAACGCGTCACTAGCAAGATGGCGCGGGTGACGTCAGCTGAGCCCGGGGAGGCAGAGGGGGGCAAGGTCTCGCGGCCAAGCGTGTCACTTCCCAATGAAAAAGAGGCCTGAGACCCGAAACGAGGGCTGTCCTTCAAGCGTTCTTGCGGAAGGTAAAAGTGCTAAATTTTACTGATACGCAAAAAACAACGTGCCCGCAATGCGATAGAGCCCACAGTTCTGTAACAAGCCCTTAAAATCTTCTTCGGTTGTTTGGTTCTCGAGTGTCATCATGGAACCGTTTGACCTATGTCAAGTTCAGTGAAAGCGAAAGTTGTTTAGCTTACGAATTATGTAACCATATTACCTATTTTATTAGATTTATAACTCTCTTTGTATTTATTTAATAGAAAATCAATTAAAAAAAAAAATAGCACTTACAATAGTGTTGACTCGTTTCGTCCACGTGCTATAGTAGTACGGCAGACTCCATGGCTGACAATTAAGTTTGGAATAACATCAACAATGATTTGGAACGTTTGTGCGCAAAATCGAACCGTGTGTCCGATGACCGAGTGCTCGTTAGCCGTGACTGCGATGACAATCGTACATGACGTCATCCGCGCACACACGCACACCCGTGTGTGTGTTCTGTTTGATAAGGAAACCGCAAGTGTGCGTTAACACAAACATTAGTGTGGGCGTTTAGAGCATTACATTTATTTGTTGAGACGTAGCGCATATTTTAATTGGTGTACAAAGTAAGCCTGTTCTAAAATGTATCGCATTTTATATAGAAGGTTTGGTAAATAAATTTTGTGTAATAATTCGATAATGCGACAACTTTTCCGTTTAAAGTCATTATACAAAATAAACGATTTGTTTTATACCTACTCGTTGCTTAATTTTGATTGACACCATAATGCTTTGAAAAACTCTGACAGGATTCCTTGAAATGATCGGATCTTGTCATATTTAATTAGTACTTGCTAGTTGTTAATTGAGTTGATAATTTTGTAAGTAGCTATTAACAAAGAACCGTTTAAATTACGAGAGCAAATCTGTCAAAAATTAAATAGGCTTAATTTTACTTTTCTACCCTGAATAATTTTAAATATTATGTTTATGTCACGTATACATATTATAATACATTTTAATTGCCTTATATTATATGAATAGTTAGATAATTTTGTGTCGGTCTTGAGTAATATTTAATACACATAATAGGTACCTACGTTTTATAAAATTATCGATTGGACTAGCATTTTATATTGTTATTTGTTACCTACTTACCATTATCTAATAAATTTCAAACTTCGACATGTAAACCTTCTTAACGGAAGTTATAATTCAATGAAGAAATAAGCCAAAGCCAAGAAAGACCTCAAAGGTCAAGGACATAAAATAATGAAGAAATAAATTTCAAAATAATCACAAGAAAATATGCCTATGAAAGTACCTATGAAGTAGAGTCAAGTGTAAGCCTTCATTTTGCCACAAAAATTTACGTAAGTTTTTGTGTAATAAGCATGTAATTTATTCCAATAATAATATTTTGCATTGCTTACGTCCGATTCCAGCAGATATCATATTAGCTGATGATATTAAATTCATTCAAATCGTGTGGCACTTTTGTCGCTAATTCGCGTACAACTGTTTCGAGGAAGGAATAAAAATGAACCGAATGTTGGCCCTCACATATGGCTACTTCCCATTTGGTAAACTTCCCATTTCGTAAACCTCAAACTGTACCTACTAAAAAGTTGCGTTTGGTAAACATTTCGTTACTTCATACATTTAATCCCATTTGGTAAACTTTGTTTATAGTATTGTTATTTTTGTACGGTACAGTCAGTGTCAAATTAGTATTAAATTAGAGATGTATATATTTTTAAATGCTTCAGTCTTGAGATAGTATCTCGACCATCAAAAAGAATGGCTGATCAAGAAGAAGTAAAGAAAACGTATTAAAGTCTGTAAAAATACCACGATGCTACTAAAAATACCACGTGCTTTTCCCGCAAAAGAAGCACCGAGCGGGTTCTCAGGTAGGGATTTATTGTCCTTACCATCGTTTTAAACAAAAGGTGTGAATGAGATAGACATAAGTAAGTATACGTAAATTATATCTATTACCGGGTTTAACTTATTATATATTGTTTTTTTATATAAGTTGATTTCGCATCTAGATTGACTTAATTGTTATTAAAAAAATAAAACTTGTCATCGAAATAGTCAAATCGAACTGTGATTTTTCTTAAATTTTATGAAAGTTATTTGTACACCCCACTTTTTATTTCTGTTTTTAAATATCAATATGTGTAAATGGCATACGTACACATAATCCGACTATTGTACCTGTGATTAAAAATATTTAACAAAATAAATGACAATGTTATCATTAGTTTCGTTTTTCTTTTTTTACTTGACTGTACCCATTTCATCTGAAAGTTTACCAAATGGGATATAACACAAAAAATTATTGAAATGTTTTCGAAATGGGACTAAATGTATGAAATGTATAATGTTTACCAAACGCAACTTTTTAGTAGGTACAGTTTGAGGTTTACGAAATGGGAAGTTTACCAAATGGGAAGTAGCCTCACATATTGATGAGATGATAATTTACTGAATATATCAAGAAAAAAACGTGCAATTGCCGATAGTTTGGTATTTTTATTTCGTTACTAGAACCGAATAATTATATTAAATACTAGTGACGTAAGCATGTGTTGAACGTTTCACGTAAAAAGTCACGTGTCCTATTATTTTTTGTAAATTAATGGCTAATGCCATGTTTTTATCAAAAATGTAGCAATCGTTGTTATAAAATTGAATAAAATAAATTATATTTTCGTGTATTTTCTTAACATTTAGATAACACAGATGTATTGATAATTCGTGAACCGTAAACATAATATACTAACATCCAATTGTTAAACATCACATAACGTTAAGGAAAATATGCTTTTAAAATATTATTCATTGTACGTAAAAATCACTGATAACTCAGGTCAGTGCTTTGTTGAGATTACAATGTCAAGACGGAATCTCGAGTTTCTGTTCATATGTTAATTGTAGATGGCGCCCGATGCGATGTTATCAACCCCCACTTCTCATTGACTTTGTTTAAATTATGTTTGCTACTCGAAAACATCCTTCGTATCCAGTATTGAGTTTAAGAAAACATTTCGATGTTATACGAGTATGTAATTGTTTGCTTTAGAAGGCTTTACATGTGTCGTACTCGTTCTTATTAGAATTTTACTGTAAACTTATAAATTTATTATAGCAGCAAGACATTTTCAAAAAGAGCAATAAAGGATACAATTAATAAAGGACACAATCAAACCATTAATAGTCACTACTCACTATGCCAAATAATGAGTCACTAAATCCATAACAATTTCACGCTGCAACTATAAAGTACCAATTAAATCTTTTATATTATAATTTCACTATCAACTATTTTTATTATCCACTCGTATATTTTTGATTCTATTTATAGCCTTTCTACATTCACGATCACATAATATATTCAAATTTGAATCAATGTCATTCTTTCGCCACATTACGGTGTTTTTCATGAAAGGGAATCCATACGAAGTGTTACCAAATTCAATCAACATAAAGGCGAAGACGGTTTTTCAAACCCATGATGTCGTAACAGGCATTTGTTTACTGGGGACCGGCACCCGTCTGACCCGAAACATGAAACTATGTCAAGCAGTTTATTCAATCTGTCACAAACTCAGAGGACATAAGGGAAATAATATCTAAAATCTGTGACGCTAAGGTGCATTTCTAAATGTTGCGGAGTGTCAAATGTAGATGTTTCTTTAGTACTTGTGCCCTTGAATGTGGTGCTAACGATGTTACTGTAAGTACCCACTGCATTGTCACGACATCATAGAAAAATGGGTGCTTCAGTGAAGATCTGGAAGTTTTGGAAGAGTGCATGGTTCAAGTCCGTCGAATTGTTATAACGGTGGGGAGAAACTTAAGGTGAAGTACTTAAGATTTTTCACGAGCTCATTAGAGATATTAATTGAACTATTAATTTCAATTCAATTTCGATAATTCGATGTTCTAGCTTTCGTTTAAGTAAACCCAACTTGCGAAATGTCAACTAACCTAAGAGAATAATATCTGCAATAACATTTATTTTCTTCATGCAAATTACAAGGATAACATTTCAAATACACGAAAAATAAACAGAATGCTCTCTCAGTATCATATCAGGTAGCGTCTATTAATTGAGAATTTAGTCAATAATCTTAACGCTCTGATAGCGAAACTCATCCAAAGCCCCTGAACGTGGCAGTCAGTTGAGGAAGAGGATTATCGCTTGCTGATAACATACGTCATTTGCCAAACTGTAGGTTCACCATGTACACATATTTTTACGGACGAACTAACACGTGGAAAGAAAAATAAATTGGATGAGCCAATTGTAATAATGTAACTAGTGTTATCATGTATGCGAAATGATCTGTCTTGGAAAAATTATACTATTTGTTAAAAATCGAATTGGCTAAATTATAATATTCATTTACTTGAAAAATGTAATCTATGTAAAATATTTAATATTAATAAAATGCAAGATTTAAGCTGGCCTTTCAGTGTATTGATTTGAAAACATAAGTTCTGTCTTCATGTCTTTTCAATATAGCGTTAGATTGAATCGGTTTTTCTTTATTGAAAACTTTATTGATAAGAGCAAAGTTATATTATTAGATTAATATCAGTCCCGTCAATATTAGAAATATGGTGAAAATAACGGTAAATAAGTATTATCGGAATCTAATCTAAGCATTGAAAAAAAATCGCAACAAAATTGAATCCGTCAAATAGTCTTATCTCAATCAAAGTGAAGATTATCTCTTTTTGTAGATAGATAATTGTGTAGGTATATTTTGCTATTTTTTATACTGTTTTTATATAGCTGAATACGTTAAGAACAAAATTTATTCAAGCCACAATTTATTATCTACAGTCTTTTATTGAATAATGAATATTGCGATGTGAGCTATAAGTGGAAAGAGACGATAAATATTTTATACGATTCAAATTATATTAATTTTCAATCCCAGTAATACACCTAATTTGTTTACAGTATTCTGTAACGTCGATTATAGTCTAGTCTCTAGTGCTTATGTTCACCTAGATCTTGTTATGCCATTGTAGGCATTCGTAGGGCTTCTGTTTATGTTCCAATAATTATACCTTTTGCATGTGTGCGTGTGTTGCGTGTATGTAAACAATGTTTTTTCTTGTTTGATGAAATGTTTATTCAATGAGAATATATTTTTTTTATTAATTAATTTATAGAAAATTATTATATTGGGACTTATGAATTAAATTAGAATACCCATTCTATAGATACCTTTGTAATTAATGAATACTAATTAAATAAGTATCATAAGTAAAAAGGAAATTAAACAATTTGCGGATAACATTCCACAAAAAAAAGAAAAGAAGTTGCATAACGAGTTGCCTTCTTAAAAAAATAAAAAAGTAAAAGCGAACGCACCGCACACCGTCATGCTGGCAACATTGAACGCGCGCGAAAAAAAGCAAATGGCCGCCGTCAAGGTCACAAGAAGCTGTCCTAGTCACGGAGGGCATTTACATTTTTTTTATAGTAATTGCTTCAGGGGCTTTGCGAAACAAGCAAGCAAAAAATAAACCGCATTTTTCCCACTGCATCTCTACATAGTTCGGGAGTTCGGGACATATGATTGGGACGTTTATTTCATACGACCACAGATATATATTTTGACCAGTACCTACTATTCTCGTTTACACTTCATATAGAAAAGCTGTACACTTATGTTGTAACCAACGAAAAATAAAATTAATTAAGAAGATACTTATTAAGATTTCGAATTTTAAACTGGAAATTGGGATATAATTGGCGCACATACAATGTCATAATTAGTAATTATTTTGTTGACATTGAAATTAATTTACTTAATAGTTTCGCTTTAAATTCAACAATTAAAAATTTAATTGCATGTTTCTCTACCTACCTACCTATACCTAGTCACGAAAAAAAAATTAAAACAAAAATATTTGATAATAAAATCAAGAATGCACTATCGAGGATCGATAATACGAGTTGTCTTGCAAAACCAGAATCTTATTGTAGACTTGTTTAAAAAAAATAAAAGTTCGTGCAGTACGCGACGATGGCATGGGAACGACGCATCTTCGCATACAATTTTTTCCACATTAATTTTGGACTCTGCTCCATTGCAGTACAGGACATTTTAAATGCCTCCGAGTGCCTTAAAAAAAGTTGGTAAACCATAAATGGTTAGTCGCACCTGTCGTAGATAAAGCTAGATCCTCTATATGAAATTACGACGTTGTTTTAATATTATAATCTTCATCTCCTTACATTACAACTAATATTGTGAGGTTGCAATTTTTCATGCATAAATTATTGCATTCGTACTGGCAGATTAACTTACGTGGTATTAAAAAGCAAGCAAGATAAGACGCTATCGTATTTACGTTTTTTATTTCTTATCAACAACGTATTGTGGAATTACTTGTATAGATATAGCTAGATGCGTATAATAACTTGATAATATTATTGCAACAACGTTTTTGTAAACAATAACTGATATTTTATGCTTCTCTATTTTACAATTTAAAGTTTACTTCCATTGTAACGTACGACTCGAATATCTTGTTTTTATGCAATTATTTGAGTACAAATAATAAATCTCTTTACCAATACTACAATGAAATATAACAACTTATTTAAAAGTGCAGTAATGTTCTCAGTAAGCAAGCTAGCCATGGACACTTGGACAGTATTGATCATGACTGCGATAAAATGCCTTGACTTTGCGGTAACACGATTTCATCTAATCACTAAAGATCACTCAAATAGCTGACATAACTTTTTAAAGTCCGTAATACACATCGCTTAGATGTAGGTAATGGGTATGTACATTGTACAAGGATTTAACAAGAGTTGATCACAGGATATCATTAGATAGGTAATTAAATTAAAATAATATAAAGTGAAAAAACTAAAACCCAACTACGACAATAACCGGCGCTGAAAAAGTATAAAACAAGATTTCAGAATACTGAACTGAACAAAGTTGCTAATGTAGTTGCAAGTAAATGGACACAGTAGACTCTACCAAGATGGCTTCGTTGTAAATTGACAATTATGTCATACAATACTATTCTGAAGTATGCAATATTCCACTATGTAAAGATAAATTTTCATGTTTGGAAAGGCGTAGTCACACGTTACATAATATACCTATCTACCGTAGCACTTCAACAACGTGTGACTACGCCTTTCCAAACATGAAAATTTATCTTTACATAGTGGAATATTGCATACTTCAGAATAGTATTGTATGACATAATTGTCAATTTACAACGAAGGCATCTTGGTAGAGTCTACTGTGTCCATTTACTTGCAACTACATTAGCAACTTTGTTCAGTTCAGTATTCTGAAATCTTGTTTTATACTTTTTCAGCGCCGGTTATTGTCGTAGTTGGGTTTTAGTTTTTTCACTTTATATTATTTGTACTATTTTGGTGTTAAAGTGTATTTGGGGGCATAATATTAACAAAAGTTAAACTGATGAACTAATAAAGAAGCTATGGACGAAAAGATGTGAATTATATGCAATCAGCCCATGAATACAGGTAAAGTCACGAGCAAATGCTAGTAATATATATATATTCAAAATGTACAAGGAAAGCGCTTTCAAATTATACCAAACTCGGGATATTTATCTTAACTTTATTTTTTTACTCTGTATGTTTTGTCCGATAGAGGACGCCACATTAGATTTTGTGAAACCCCATATAGCCTATAACCAGCGGACAATTAAGACGCTTCTAATGATATGTCATTTGTCAAATTCTGATAAGTAGTTTAGACGTTACGAGGGAACAGATGAACATACATACATACATACATACATACATACATACATACATACATAGCCTGTCAAAATCATAACCCTCCTTTTGCTTTGCCGTAGTCGGGTAATTAATAATTAGTCTATTTAGAAACCATGCATTATTTATTTAAAAAATGTGTGAAATGGATCAAAAAATTTCCAAATGTTGTTGTGAATATGTAAATTTTTTTAACGTTTTGTAGAACACATTAGGCATGTATATTATTTTGTTTGACTCTTTTCGTCGAAAGTATCTATAGAATTAATTTAATATCTACATACAATTTTTAAAACACTACAGCGGCGGTGATTAAATGAAAATATAAAACCTCATTGCACAGAGATTGCCAGATATTATTTTAAAATGTAGAGATTGTACAATTTTCTTAACGCAAACTGTCGGGGCGAGTAAAAATATTATACATAATAGGTACTTTTACTGTGTCACTTAATTGCTTTATGGACCGGTCCTGTCTAGCTCGGTAGCAATGACTTCAAATTGCTACCTACCGTAATGGTTTTGCCAGATAGAACGCGTTCTTAGCGCTCGTCAGAATGCTTACCTTACGACACGCTATGATGCCGAATCGTGTTGCGATAACATAACGTCAAACAGATTGACATCGCTCTAACGTGCGCTAAAATCAGGGTCAATCTGACAGAGCCAATAGCGCGTACAATACAATATCATGGAGTCATATCGCGGCGTCAGGTTAGCGCTCTGACGCGCGCTTAAAACGCGTTCCATCTGACAAAGCCCTAAAGATCTTGGGTACGACGCCTGATCACTCGCAACTCTACACTTAGGCTTAAAAAGGGGGATTTCGACTTTTAAACACTAGGCTTAACGAGCAATCAAATGTGAGATAGAAATCTTGGATACCTAGTTATTTATTAGGGCTGTAAATTTTATCGTCCATTTACATTAACAATAGGCTCCAAGTTTTTATACGTGAATTACCCGTTTTCAGTTTCATTGGTTTTATATGGAATCTCACCTAAATTTAAAGATAACAGACAGCAGATTTCGATACAAATTCTGTTTATCTTTTAATTCTCCTTTATTTCTTATCGATATTTATTTGTTTACGATCGAATATTTAAACTAGAACCATTTGACTATGTCCATATAATAAACTTTATAACTTTAATTGATATCCCTACTTCAAGTGCAAATTACAGTGAGATCAAAATATGTAATTTCTTAAAATGGTAGAATTTAAATTAGTTTTACTCTACACGCAACACACACACATAGAGATAAACTAAGAATATGTATAATAATTTAAATGTACAAAATTAATTGGCATACGTATTTTTTATAAATGTTATTTTGGTAATAAATTTTGGTTCTAAAAACAGGCTTTAGTAAAAAAGGAGTATTTCATTTGATCAAAAATGTACGTGCTTTACAATAATATGAGTATTGAAGATTTATAAGTTTGACAATTATTAAGAACTAGCTTACGCCCGCGACTCCGTCCGCGCGGATGTCGGTCTTCGCGTGGATGGTTTATTTCTCCATTTTGAGTAACTCTGACAATGACATCTTATAAATATCTATTGGACCCAAATACGGCTAGGCCTATAATAATAAGCAACATGTGTTCGCGGTTCTACGGAACAACGTCTATGGATAAAACTGAAAAATTAAGATTATTTTTTTTCTTCGTATTTTTCCACGATAAAAAGTATCCTATTTTACGCCCAGGATAATAAGGTATAATTATACCAAGTTTCATCGAAATCGAACCGTTAGTTTTCACGTGATGCCTTCACATACAGACAGACAGACAGACAAACAGACAGACAAAAATTTTTTTAATCACATATTTGGGTTTGGTATCGATCCAGTAACACCCCCTGGTATTTATTTTTTCAATATTTTCAATGTACAGAATTGACCCTTCTACAGATTTATTATATGTATAGATTATTTGCAATACAATATATTTGCACAGGAAGTTCTTTGACCTCATTCCGCGATAACATGTCCCACATAATCTTTTAGGAAATTGCTTTCTGGTTGCCGTTTATATATAAAAGTTATTATTATTATTACCTCCTCTATTATTATTTATTATATTAAATTAGCTAAATTAAATATTCAAGGCACTCAAATTTCCGAAATCTTGCGCAATAGAAAACAGACATGCGAAGTAGTCCAGTATTTTAATAGCTTTGACTAAAATATTTAGACTTTTAGGTCTATCGTTTGATGAGAAAGTTTAAATATCTGAGTTACGTATATATGATGCAAATATAACAACATTTCACAAACCACGAGCCACCAATCTATATCTATACATATAATAAATCTGTAGAAGGGTCAATTCTGTACATTGAAAATATTGAAAAAATAAATACCAGGGTGTGTTACTGGATCGATACCAAACCCAAATATGTGATTAAAAAATTTTTTATCTGTCTGTCTGTCTGTCTGTCTGTATGTGCATCACGTGAAAACTAACGGTTCGATTTCGATGAAACTTGGTATTCCTATACCTTATTATCCTGGGCGTAAAATAGGATACTTTTTATCCTGGGAAAATAAGTAGAAAAAAAATTAATCTTAATTTTTCAGTTTTTTCCATAGATGTTGTACTGTAGAATCGCGAACACACGTTGCCTATTATTATAGGCCTAGCCGTATTTGGGTCCAATAGATATTTATAAGATGTCATTGTCAGAGTTACTCAAAATGGAGAAATAAACCATCCACGCGAAGACCGACATCCGCGCGGACGGAGTCGCGGGCGGAAGCTAGTTGTTAATATATGCTTAAACTTTTGTTAGCAGAAGAAACGGTCATCATCGTATAAATAATAATTAATAAATATATTAAAAGATAACATAGTCGACGTGTGTCGTATATCATTTTTATTTTTCATTTTCAAAAGCTTATGAATATGATAATATCTTAATAGTCAAAATAAAAAATTTGTGAACGCATAACAAATAATCTGTAAGACTGTTTTATACACAGACTAAACACTTAAACAGTAAATAGTTATCAATAGATGGACATGTTATGTTCTTTTTTAAAATATTAAAACAGTTGAACAAATACAAATTAGCAAGACTCGTATCCGGCTTGAGCAAATAGTAAATCCTTTATTGAATGGACTATAACTTAAGTTATTCAATCTAAACAACTAATAAACAGACATTTTCATCTTACAGTCTTTATATGAATAACTATTGAACATGATTATCCATATATAAACGCAATTATATTCGAATAGTAATTAATTAATTAGTATTTAATTGATCGTGACATAGCAAACTGAATATAAATAAACATAAATATTCAAATTTCGGAAATTTACAATTTAGTTTCAGACTACCTATTTACTTATTGAAGTTAGCACATATAAATGCATTTTTTAATTCCTAAATGTATATCTACTATCTATGTATCTAATACTAGGTTTCCGCCCGCAGCTTCGCCCGCGCAGTCAAAGAAAAACCCGCATAGTTCCCGTTCCCGTGGGATTTCCGGGATTGCGTCATTTTCTCGGGATAAAATGACGCAATCCCCAAAAGCCTATGTCCTTTCTCGGGTATCAAAATATCTCCATACCAAATTTCATGAAAATTGGTTCAGTAGTTTAGGCGTGATTGAGTAACAGACAGACAGACTTACTTTCGCATTTATAATATTAGTATAGATAGATATGATTATTCTAATAGAATAGGCAATTGCGTAACAAATGCATACAATTATTATAAAAATACAATGTCACAGTCGTAACCTCTGATGTCATGCTAGTCCCACACCGGCAAGGTTTGTATCAAACTTGGAAAGATAATATATTGAAATGTGATTTCCTGACATAATCACATCTTTGAGAACAAGGCGTTTAATTAAAACAATATTAAAACTCCTTTTGACTAAATTAAAAAAAAAACAATTTAAAATTATCGTTTTATCTGTCCTTTCCAAATTCTATTTTTAAATTGGTCTTGAATTCGAAAATATTTTTTTAATAATTGCATCGATACACTTCCTTTTTGCATTCAATTATATCATGTGTTTTACCTCGTATTAAAAGTCACTGACACTTTATTTTATTTACATGTGAATAACGCCTACTCAAAGTCGCGAGTGTTTATTTTTATCTTAAGGCTGTTAAATAATTTCACTAGTAATGAGCAGAGTAAATAAGTGCTATTTGTAGATCGCTTAGCAACCGAAATCGGAACCACGGTAATATCGGAACCGCCTGTCTTCGCAGTTCGCAGTGATAGTTCGAAGGATGCAGCGCATGCATAAACATTTATATAAAGAAATTAACATATTAACAAAATACACGGTCAACTGTGAGATAGTTATTTCCTTGATTGTACAAACAATGAGATCATCATAATCGATCGGCGACAGCCTTCGAAACAACAGCGCTAACATTTTAATGAGATCCGTTCAGTAGCTGTGTGATAGGTAAACAATATATTGAGTACTAGCTGTGCTCCACGGTTTTACACCCAGTACTCCGCTGACCGCTCCTGTTGGTCTTAGTGAGATGATATTTAGCCTATATTAGGTATATAGCCTTCATCGGTGAATGGGCTCTCTAACACCGATAGAATTTTTCAAATCGGACCAGTAGTTCCCAAGATTAGCGCGTTCAAACAAACTCTTCAGCTATTAGTATAGTTATAAAGTATAGATTGTACTCGTTATCAATGAAAATGTTCTATGAAATAATTTGTAATCGTCGAGTGCATACTAAATATAGAGACGAAATAACATCTTTTTATTTACATAATATCAGTTTTGGAATTCTAAAAATAAAATAAATTAAAATTTCTTATTGCAATTTTAATGTTTGTAAAACGAACTAAGTATTGCATTATTTGTGAATTTATCAACCCATAAACGTGCACCTAAACAGAGACTTATGTATTTAATATATTCATTTTGAAAGGAATTTAAATAAAATATCTAGATTCCTACATTAAGATAGATGTTAATTATAAAAGTGTCGCAGATGAGCTATTTATATTAATAAAAAAACAAGTTTACGCATAAAATAAATAAAAAAAAACTTCTAAACATAGTTTCTTTATATATTATTTTAAAAGCATTTATATTTATATATATATATATATTATTTAAAGTGTCTATATTTAAATTCTTGTTCTATTTAAAGCAAATGAATAAATCAATATTTAAATTAGTGACTGTTAAAGAAATCCGTTATTAAACAACTTTCACATAAAATGAGATCCTGTATCCGCTGTATTGCATAGTCATACTTATGCCTACCACAATACTATTACACTTACCTTCTTTTATTAGCACAATCTTTAATATTAGCTACTAGTTAGTATTCTGTGCTTGCTAAATAGATCTTGAAATAATACCATTACGAATAAATAGTAAGCGTAACCGAGAAGCCTTTGATGGATTAGCTGCAACAACTTAACCTGACGACGACAGGGCGTGTTTACAATTATATTATGCTTATGTATTATGCACCCTTACGCGGTTGTGTAAGAAGCAATTTTATAACTATCTGAATTCTAATGGCCATGAGAGAGTGTGACAATACAAACATGTCAAGTGTGGTGGTATGGAGAAATTAAGAATGGAGTTAGAAGTCTTAAAATAAGGTAGAACAGTAGATTTTGTGTACATTGTTAAAACTTAATCTAAGACATCTTTCATTTAATTTCATTACCCATTTCATAGAGATTGAAGCAGTAAGGTGAGGAAGAGGTTACATAAACCTTTTTGCAACAATTTAACGCTATGTAGATATATAAAAAAAATTGTTATTTTTTTGTTTGTCCTTATTTCACACCAAGTTTTTTGAGTATCATTAAAATTCTTATCGACGAATTCTTGCTCATTATTATTTATTTTTGATTATTCTGACATTATTGATTTATATCAATCAAAATTAAACAACAGTATTGTGATGACGATTGACACCTTTTCAATTTATCAATTTAATTATATCCATAAAAGCATTTTTGTTCTTTATTTGGCTTTTCAAGTGTGACTACAATTAAAAAATGAGAATTTTTAATTGGACCATTTTAAACAAACAGGCTACTTATAATTCCTATTAATTAATGCGTTCAAGGTTGTTTTCCTCATCGTCACAGATAATAATAAGTAGGTATAGACTATATTATACATACATGTTCAATATCCATACTAATATTATAAATACGAAAGTAACTCTGTCTGTCTGTCTGTCTGTTACTCAATCACGCCTTAACTAGTGAACCAATTTGCATGAAATTTGGTATAGAGATATTTTGATACCCGAGAAAGGACATAGGATAGTTTTTATCCCGGAAATCCCACGGGAACGGGAACTATGCGGGTTTTTCTTTGACTGCGCGGGCGATGCCGCGGGTGGAAAGCTAGTACTTTATAAACCTTCTTGGTAACAGAAAAATATACCTAATTCGACAATCTAAATAAATTTCACGTTCACATTTTCAGTTCAATGTATGTGGGTGTAAAATCTGTCACTATCGATTTGTATTTGGATGGTCCTACTTTGGATGAAACATAAATTGATAAATACATATACTAAGAAAAGTTGTTGAGAACATACAGTCTAGATATCTACAATTTATCTAATAGGTAAATTAATCCAAGAGAAGCTATTAAAATAAATCATTATGAGACCATACAAAGAATGTAGAACAATGTTGATACGGTTTTGACAAACAATCCCTGAATCGAGACATAACCAAATATCAATTTAATGACTGCTATAGTATAATCGAATATTTTTGCAGGTTTATTTTGTCAACTTTCGCTTTTCGCTAACAGCCAACAAGAGGCCCAATATGAGTCGAGTTTCTAGTCGATTTGACGTTTATTAATTGTTAATTTTATGCAAATTATTGGCAAAGAAGGCCTAAGATGCGGCCAAAGAAATGATTTCTATTCTGGTCACATAAATAACGTATTATAATATATTTTTCGATAATATCACGGGATTATAAACCCTAAGATGTTTAACCAAAAGAACCATATTACATCGCGGTCTACTTTTGCGTAGATAGATGGCTTTTAATAGAAAGCATTATTAAAAGCCTAAATAAAAAAATCAGGTGCTCAAATCGCGCCTAGAGGCAAAAGGTTACGTAAAAAGTTGCGTGTTCGTTCCAACTAACCCAGTAACCTTGTGAGAATCAATTGATGAGCAGTTAACAGTTGGTTCAGTGCAGGGGCATTGTTCCAAAACAGACGGTGTGACGTCATCGTATGTACATACTAATATTCAACTTTGGGTAAATGTAATAAATGAATGAAATTAATTTCTTATGCATATTCTGTTTTGTTTAAACATACCTACCTAATGCCCCACATTTTGTTATTGATATGGTCATACCGTACTATTTTTAATTTTTTGCTATTTGTATTTGATTTTTTTGTAGCATTTACATTCAAACGAATGTTTCAGTTTTAACTTTACAGTTGTGTTATATTTCATGAAAAAATTAATGAAACAGTATTTTTTTAAGTGTGAATTTCTTCACCAAATCTTGCTAAATAAAAACAATACTTTACCTGAACGCAATAATAGCCGAATGACACCTCGTTTGATAATTTAATAAAAGATTATTTATCTTCTTTGCTGCTTACCTGAAACAAAAAGATATTTATATTAAATACAAAGTAAACAGAAAAGTAAATAGAACGACGTTAGAATAAAAACTAGTGTTTACAGGAAAAAAGAAAACTCGGAAGTTATTAACATATATTAACGATAAAACATCCCTAATCCATTGTTTCCTCGTTCTAGAATATTCTACAAGGCTAGAATCTTGGGATAGTTAATAAAAATTTAATACTTCAACGATTATTATTTCATTAATTGGAATTAAATCTATACTAATATTATAAAGCCGAAGAGTTTGTTTGTTTGAACGCGCTAATCTCGGGACCTACTGGTCCGATTTGAAAAATTTTTTCGGTGTTAGATAGCCCATTTATCGAGGAAGGCTAGGCTACATATCATCACGCTAATACCAACAGGAGCGGATCAATGCGGGTGAAACTGCGGGAAACAGCAAGTCGTGAAATAAAATAGAACCTCTTAAATTTAAAGAGGTCATTAATGCTTTTTCTGTTATTACATATATCACATACAAACCTATATACAACGTTGTTTACTATATATAATATTTATCAATCATTAAAACTTTTATGAACAAAGTATCCTTTCATAACTGTAGTTGTACCAGATTGGTAGGAGTGTCCTTTCAATTGGTTTTAATTTATACACATACCTACATATACGATAAATATGTATGTAAATTATATAAACGTTGTTTGTCTTGCGCGTGCAACTTCTTTATTACGAAATATAGCACGGTCAAAGACATTGTTTTATCTTTTAGTATTTCGCAAACCCTTTGAAAGGTCTTTCTCCGATATTTAATATGGCATCACAAATAAAATGTATGCGTGTGTAGAGATCATTTCAGGCAAGTGACCCGTTTAGCAGTTTATGTGGAAAAACGATTGATGGCACAGGTTATCGCATGGGTGTATGGACGTTTACGCCAAAATGAACTCTATTCTATGACCGTAACAAGCAATGTGGATTAATTCCATTTAATCACTTATTTTTCTCACTAGCCCATTGCTCCCGTTTGAAATTGTGCCGTTTACTCGGCAAATAATAATAATAAAACTTTATACAAGCATTAAGGTACATAGAACTGAAATAATATGACCATTAAAATTGAATTATTGCCATCTTAAAATAACAACGTCTAATGCGTTAGATATTCCCATTTATAACCTTTAATCTTCAGCTTCATGGTTGCTTGGATTCTTGAGTTCTAAGTACAAGTACTACGATACACAACTATAATTCATTACAACATCTGGCTGGAAACAAGAAAAACCGTCAACAAAAAAGAAAAACAAACCGCACAAGATGGCCGCGACACGTCACACTACTATCGGTCTCGGTCGCGTTATCATTCGCGCGTAGACGATCCATTTTTAGAAATATTAATTCAGTAATAACCGTTGTACAGTGAACTATTTTTAGTGTGGCCTAGGCTAAAAATACTCGGACGCCAGCGACCAATGACGCTTGCTTGATAATACTAATGTTACTCATGTTATGTGTCGTTGACTCGTTGCAGTTATTGGGTCTTGTCGATTGACATTCGTTGGGTATCTGTGCTTGGGTTATCTGTGGTCTTGTTTACTAACACTTGCATAAACACGCTTATCTGTTCATGTGATTTCTTTGATTTTCATAAGAATACTACGAGTACTAGTAGGTACAAGTTCTGTAAGCTTTAATAATTACGTTTATAAAAGTATTTTTGTTTTTATGTAAGCTGAATAGATAGTCAAATCAAAAAATTGTCTTCACGGTTGTTGCAGCTATTTTTATTTACCAAATAAATTACTTACCTCAGCCTTTTCTCAGATAACCTTTAAACCCGAGTGACGACTCAGATAATCGATTGTAATCGAGTTATTCATTAGCAAACTAATCGATGTGTTATGTAACTATTCGGACGAGACGTGCTCCGCTAAACAAGGTCGCGGAGTCGACATTGGCCGTGAAGTTACGTATAAAAAATACTTTACTACATTTCCGCAATTCTAGACAACGCTCAAATCTAATTTTCCATTAAAACTCTAACTAAGGTCATCTTGTCTGCGATTTGTATCTCTTCATAATATTAAACATGTATTTGTACAAATTCACACGATATAAAAACATAATTATCTTCGTCTGTTCGTTGATAAGAAGCATGTGACTGTGTCAATTACATTAAAATGGAGAGAAAACTGTAGAGGAAAATTCAATTAAATTATTCGTACATCTATTGAGATGTTTAAACATGTCTATTGTCTAACCACGTGAAATAGGATGAGCACTGTGTAAATTTCCGTTATTATTGTAAGGATATTTAATAGCGATTGGGTATAATTGTATTGAAAACATAAAGTCGAGTGAAATCATGTCAGCTTTACTTTTTCCCGTAACTTTGTGAAATAAATCAATATTCAATAAGTCGGTGTTCTGGCGCCCTTCTCGTACCGAGAACTTACGTAATAACACCTATTACACAAATTTGATATCATGAACTAGAAGCCGGAGCACTTATCCTATTATACTTTGTAAACTTGAGCAAATTATTTCTTTTGTCCCGCTCGTACGTATTTCAAATGAAAGGAATAAAGATGCACGATAATTGTTTCGCCAATAGTTCCTAGGCTTTACTTGGCTGTAGTTAAATGAGTCATAATTTGCACTTATTTGCTGTAATTCTCGATAATGGAATAGTGTTATAAACGCTGAGGCGGGAATTTTTTATACTTATTGGCACTAGTAGGTATTGGGGTATTAAAACGATCATTCTATTAAACTTTTATCCGTTTTCATAGATTTTTATATTACTTTATTGTTTATTTGTTTTAAAAGTTAAAAATGAAGAACAGTTGTTTTGCTTAGTATTAAAGTCTTATAAAACAAAATATAACTTTCCATTAAGGGCGGCTTTTAATTAAAATTTATTCACAAAAACCTAAAAAGTTTTACGAAGCATATTGACCCAATGAATTTAAATAAAGAACCGTGTTTGAATTTTTAGCAATGTTAGCTAAGTCCTTGAATTAATGTGATGTTACACGATAAATAAGTAGGTATGTTGATGTTGAATAATAATTTTGAACAATAATATTTCAACGTCAGTATTTCATGTTGTTTTATGTAAACGGGAAGGAAATACATTATATTTATTGATATCGTGTCATAGCTGCATAGAATTGGTGAGAAATAATAATTCATATTTAGTAGAATTTAATTAGTAATTAATTAAATTTATATGTCATATTATTAGCTTTATATGCAAGAAATATTATTTGAATAGCTTTTAAATAAATATGAAATTGTGTGCGTTACCCAGGCAAAATGTTTTGCTTTAGAGAGATGAGACTTAAACAAATAATTAGTGTATCATGAGGAGCAATTTGTTTACTAATAGCAAAATTTGTTTGAATTGTAGTTTTTAAGTTATTTAAGAAAAACAAATTGTGATGGAGTAACGTTTGAAACGTTACCCAGGCAAAATCGTCTTTCAAAAATTAGTTTCAGCACGGAACCAAATACATGAATAGATAGCTTTTGTTGAGTAGTAAATGTTTATAAATAGCAAAATTTGTGTGTGGTATAGTTCTTTAGTTATTTAAGATTTTGCTGCGGTAACGTTTTGGGATTTCCCAGATCTCGAAAACGGCTCAACGCAGAAGTTTGAAAAAAATACCAATAAAAGACCTTAATTTGTTTAAATTTGTTTAATCATTAGTTTTTGATTTGGTTGACGTAAACCAATGTAATTAAATGGTTTCAAAAATCAGAAGAAGCGGGTTTACATGTAAACCAATACACTTATAACCAAATAAACAGCTGTAAAAAATACCCGTGGTTCGACGCTTGTTTACAGCAGACATTTTAGATTTCATACTTTACACGTTAAGAAGATAAAAACAAATTTGATTTATTTTAGACTGGTCGTACTTTAGCGATCGAATACGCAGTTCCCATAACATTAAGAAACATGGCATACTTTAAACAAATTAAAATGATTCATGAAAATTCTTTCCTGTTAATTTCAGCCTTGAATTACGGCTCTAATGAAAGTTATCTCAAAAACAAGAATATGTCAGCAATTCTCTAATAAGCCGACCAAATTGAAAAGGTCACGTAAAAGCGACTGCACCGTACGTACGGGTAATCTTCGCAAATTAGCAGCTTGGTAACCGATGTTTTGTACAGTTAGGCAGAAAAACGTTATTCGTGAAGCCGATTTTTTAATATTTTTTAAGTGCAGTACCATATTACACAATTTTTACTAGTTAATAAAAGTGTAATATCATAGTGTATAATTTATAGTGTGATTTAAAACAATACAAACATATATACATGTAGCTATATTTTTAGTACTTAATTTGTTGTTTCTGTTAAACCAAATGTTTTATTTTGATACCACAACGCAAAGCCACGCTAAAAACGTTTTAACGTTCTTGATGCTAGTCAGAGCAGCGCGCATCGCTGTGTGCAATGCAACGCAACAGCTATATGCCTTGTCTTACTTACTCTTTAGCTGTGAGTGTTGTTTTCTCATTTAAAAGTTTTGTGATTATATACATTTTTTATAGAATATGCTCGAAACCGTCCCTCATAAGGGCAAGAAATATAGGCAAGCCGATAATACATATTTTGTAAAAAAAAACATTAAATGTGCTTTGCACATTACACACACAACGCCGACTCAATTCCAACTCAAGTCACACTGTGGTATTGAAATATGAGCTTTATGTCGTGTTACTTAGAGTGGATATTTCAACATTAAGTTAAAAGAAGGTTACGACGCTTTGACAATGATTGGTTCACGGGTTATCCACCTGTGGCAGTCACATGTAATGTTAAAATATTCACTCTAAGTAACACGTAACAAAACTCAAAAATGTTGATGCTAAGGCAAAGCAATACATATAATTTGTATGAGACTGATTTTTTAAATAAAAATAATGAATCTTAACCATTTTATTATTTTAACTAACCTGACCAGAAAACTTTTGTATTCAACTGTACTAACAAAACATCTATATTATCCTGTTCATTTCAGATGGTTGCGCTTATGTATGGTGCGGTCGCTTTTATGTGACCTTTTCAATTTGGTCGGCTCATTAGAGAATTGCTGACATAATCTTGTTTTTGAGATAACTTTCATTAGAGCCGTAATTCAAAGCTGCAATTAACAGGAAGGAATTTTCAGGAATCATTTTAATTTGTTTAAAGTATGCCATGTTTCTTAATGTTATGGGAACTGCGTATTTGATCGTTAAAGTACGACCAGTCTAAAATAAATCAAATTTGTTTTTATCTTCTTAATGTGTAAAGTATGAAATCTAATATTTCTGATGTAAACAAGCGTCGAACCACGGGTATTTTTTACAGCTGTTTATTTGGTTATAAGTGTATTGGTTTACATGTAAACCCGCTTCTTCTGATTTTTGAAACCATTTAATTACATTGGTTTACGTCAACCAAATCAAAAACTAATGATTAAACAAATTTAAACAAATTGAGGTCTTTTATTGGTATTTTTTTCAAACTTCTGCGTTGAGCCGTTTTCGAGATCTGGGAAATCCCAAAACGTTACCGCAGCAAAATCTTAAATAACTAAAGAACTATACCACACACAAATTTTGCTATTTATAAACATTTACTACGCAACAAAAGCTATCTATTCATGTATTTGGTTCCGTGCTGAAACTAATTTTTGAAAGACGATTTTGCCTGGGTAACGTTTCAAACGTTACTCCAGCAAAATTTGTTTTTCTTAAATAACTTAAAAACTACAATTCAAACAAATTTTGCTATTAGTAAACAAATTGCTCCTCATGATACACTAATTATGTGTTTAAGTCTCATCTCTCTAAAGCAAAACATTTTGCCTGGGTAACGCACACTATGAAATTATGAATATGTTGCAACATATTTATAATTTCATATTTATTTAAAAGCTATTCAATATTATTATAATTTTATAGTTATTACATAACATAAACATACCAACCTACCCGATATAATTTTTCTTTAGAAAACTTCAAGATACAACCATTTTAAGTGCGCTTAATTAACATTATTGCTTGAGATAAGATAAAGCCTCGATTAACTTCACATTTGAAGGTTTATTTCAAAACGATTTGAAAAAAAATGCAAAAAGTTGTGTCTTTCATATCTGCTGTCCTTTCCCAGCAGCGTGGGCAAAAGGACACTGCGAATGTCCAAATCATTGTTTATTATATACCTATTACGTTTATTATATGCAGTGTTAACGATAAGGGCACTCAGGATATTTCGATTGATATAACCAAGCAAGGGAATTGGTTTATATTTTACAATTTAGTCGCTCCAAATTCAAGTGTCAGCCAACTGGCCGAGTCCATTCCAATTAACGAAAATGATTAACATTAATCTGCAGCGATCGTTGGCGCCAGCTTATTGTTATGTCGCCACGTATTGTGTTGTGTAGCATGTGTGCATGAGTGATGTGTAGACAGACTAAAATTTAAGAATAAAAAATCACTTTTAATGACGCATTTTATAACAACATATTATAAACGTCAAAAAAAGTATTTTTTTTATAATATTTCTATGAACAAAAGATTTCTTTATCAGCCTATGTTTTAAGGCTGAGGGCTTACGCCTTTATCCCTTCTACATAATATAATAATATGGTAGGTATCCTGAAATTGTTTGCTTATAACTTCGCTGTGAGGTCAATGTCCAACACATCCTTTAGCTTTCTTATAAAACGTAGGTAGTACCTAGTACCTACTTATATAGGTATTTTATATTCTATTTTTGTGTGGCATACATGGTGGTGTTCGCTTTCCATCAGGCGAATCACAATTCACAAGCTATTAGTATACCGCTCAATCATAAAATAATGCTACTTTTATAGGAAGGCAAATGATAAACTCTTGGCAAATTTTGTGACAGTTACACAAAGGTACCTACTTACGGTTTCCACTTCATACCTAAATGGACATATTGTTTAATAAGCAGATTAAAATTATGTATGCTCACCATTCCTGTCGTCGACTGTATTCAAAAGAGACAACTTACGGACATTTAGTCAATTAATTATAAGCTTATATAAAATGCATTTAATATTTATTTTATAGCACTGAACAATTGTTTTATTTTACTCGGTATATATAATATCGAATGTGCGACATTTTGGTGTAAAACAATATTAATTATTGCACCGTTCGATTAATTGCATGTTAAATACCTATTAATTACATAGTCGTGCTCGGTAGATTGTTTCCTTTATTTTTAATGACTTTTAAAATTGACTGGATTACCTAACATTGGTAACCATATAGGTTACCTATCTGTGTGTAATAAACATAAAACACCGTATTATGAGTAGTACTTTTCAAATACTATTTGGCTAATTAATGTGATTTTTACTTAAACTACGTTTTTTTTTATAATTTTACATTTTAGTGAATAAAAAAAATACCATCTTCGTACGTATAGTAGAGAAATGTTTTATCTTTGTCAGTTCGTAACATTTGAAGTCAGAAACTCACGAGTCACGGCAAAGCACCGGACGGGAATAAAAAATACAAAGGTGCCCTTATAGTAGTGTATCCATGCATTTAGGTTAAGATTTTTAAAATAATAAATAGTTTTAGTTAACTTGGTTTTTTAGTACAACATTTTCCTTTTAACTCTGAGAGATGAAAATGAGAGATGACAATTTCCTTTTCAAATAAGAATTGACCAACAAATAGAAAATCTATCATTATCTATTTCGTCAACATGAAAAGGAAAATTGTAATCTTTTTTGACCTTAAAATAAAAGAATTAAATTCAATTATCATGGAATGTAGATTTTTTATTCGTTATTTTATTTTGTATCTTCAATTAATTAGTTAACAAGTAACATTTTATGAACACCTATAGATCTAAAAATTTAGGAGAAAATTACCAATAGGTACATAATATAAAATATAGGTTTGGAAAATAAATGTTTTGTACTTTCATCAAATCCTTCTTTTTAATGAATTATTTGCATCAATTGGAAGTCCCAATAATCGAAAAATCATAGTCACTCTGTATGTGCGTTCGCTATACCGCAAACCTTCATTTGTCAAGGTCAGAAGAAGGGAAGTGAATCCAGATATCTGAAGACCTAAGTAACTGCTATTTCTGAGCGATACAATTTTAAATATTTGTAACTCAATAATTATATTATAAACTATAAAAATGTTGTGTGGTTTTATGAAACCACGGTAAAAGTGAAACTTAGGCACAAAATTTTCGTATTTGTACGATAATTATCGTACGGTTCCGAACACTGCTTTATACCTACTCGGCAGCCGACCGTCACGCGACATGCGCTACACAGATCAAAAAGTTTGAGACGATGTAATAAAAGTTTCACTTTAATAAACGTCCCAAAAATACATGAAGGAAAGTCATCCTACACCTGAGTGTTCACTGCACTATAAGCCTGCGTCAGTCAAGGTTGCATGTGAGGAAGTAAATCCAGATATCTGAAAACTTGAGGAACAGAATTATGTTTGAGCGATACCTGTTTTCACGTTATGTGAAAAAATTACCAATTGAGGTCATCATACAGCCAAATATTCTCTGCAGTATAACTCTGCGTGAGTCAAAAAAAAAACAAACGAAAGTTGGACATTTTACATAGTTATATTTCATAAACATCCCAAAAATAATCAAATTGTGGACATCATACATCCGAGTGTTCGATGCACCGTAATCCGGCGTCAGTCAAAATCTATGGTGAGTTAGTAGTAGATGGCAGAGACCCTAAGATTTAAAGAGCAGTGTAATAGGCACGGAGCGATAGGCACGAATTTTTTCCACTTTTAAAATATCCCAAGAATACCCACATTGCAGGCATCCTTAAGTCGAATGCATAAACCTGCGTCAATGTCACAGGCGAGGAAGTGGTATCGTCCAGACATTCAAAGATCAGCTTTCTTCAAGCCTACTTTTTCAATACACAAGTCCCAAAAATACACGAATTGCGGTATTCTATCTCCTTACATTTTTCAATACAAAGTATCCCAAAAACACACGAATTGTAATCACTCTACATCGGACTGCACAAGCCTGCGTCAAGGTCACAGGCGAGGAAGTGGTACGGTCCAGACAATGCGCTCGGTTTCGCAACACGCTCCACGACCGAACGAGGAAGTCCATACTTATCGTGACATTTACTTATCAACGTAGTTTTTGCAACGTCATACGTGGTTGTAGGATTGTAGGGAGCGCATGATCCCTGTTACAAATAGATGGTTCATTAGAAAAAGGTAGTAGCTATTTGTACTCTTTATTTCAATTGGGAAACATATAATGTATACATTTTTCATAATATTATGTGCTAGCTAGTTCATATTAGTTATTATTTTTAATTTACATATTAATTCTTTTTATTTATTTTTAGGACCGCCCCATTCTCTTTTCAAAATAATTACCATCTAAATTTTATCATTAAGCTACTTTAACTATAATATACTTTTGACACGAAACACAAGCTAGACCTAGTCATTTCTTACTTACATAACATCTCAAGATGACTCTGCTTAAATCAACCGAATCCAGGCAAAAAAAAGCATTAAATCACGGCACACTGCCTCTCATAATAATCAATTGTCACGGAAGCCGGCAATATAGACCAAAGTCGTGCATGAATCCGATTGACATTGAAAACGCACGGAAAGCGTGGTACTAGTTGAAAATTCGGGGTGAGGCACCCATCGATCCCCGTGGAAATGAGGCCACCCCCCGACCTTGATCCGACGACGCGAGCCGAAACTAGCCGAGACGTTTCATTCATACCCCCGCGTAGCCTGAATTTTGAGCTGTGATAGAACTTTCTAGACGATTGTGCGTTACGCCGGGCATTGTACGGGTTAAGGAATTAAGAGCCGAGTTTTAAACGCAGTAATTATCATAAAATTAAATGCTTGTTATTTTGCTATGTTTACAGAATGAGTAAAATATTATGTTCCTTTGTATTGATCAATCGAAATTTTCGCATAAGTTAAACAATAAATATGTCATAGTTTAAACTTTAAATATTTTTTATCAAGTAATTAGTTCACTACAAATCCATTATATACCTAAATTAATGCCCCAGTATAAACAGTACAATAACGTATACAAAATATTTGTATATTGTTCAATTGTTTTATTCATGATTTTATCTGTATGTCGTAAATTATAGTTACTTGACATAAAATACAATTGACATTAGCTTAGATACAACAATGAAAGTAATTAGCATAAAACCTTGACAGGTATGCTACAGTACTAAGATAATACGGGGTCGCGTTATCAGAGTGTCAATATTTGCTGTTGCATTGCACCTTTGGAAATTTCTGCCACCCTGGTAATTGTTTTCATCATTTGCATATTATATGTCGTATTATTTCATCAAGAACAAGATATTTATTACTTTATAATGGGACTATTAATAGACTTGAAATTGGGCGTTTGGATTTATTTTTAATCATTTTAAATTATTAATATGCTTCTAAATTTAAGTCTAATATTTTTATACGCTATTCCAATTAATCTTGAATAGGTGAAAACATCAATATTCAATCTAGATATCCATAGATAATCCCGATCATACATATTAAAATTATATAATCGTGAATTTAATTTATCTGTGTAAAATCGTCGTTCGGAATGT
Source organism: Colias croceus (assembly GCF_905220415.1). Lineage (NCBI taxonomy): Eukaryota > Metazoa > Arthropoda > Insecta > Lepidoptera > Pieridae > Colias > Colias croceus. Next base: position 11,247,656 of record NC_059537.1, read on the forward strand.
TCGAAATGTCACTGGGTGACGTAATGCGATAGTGAAACAGTCAATATTTGATATGCATTGCCTATGCCATTAGTCGCTCGAACGATAACACGCCAAGTTCAGTAATAAACAGAGAAAACAAAGGTTGTACATATGTATGTCTGTACCTACGTACAATTAAAAATTTTAAAATGAGACTTGACTCAATGCAGCGGCTGATACCAGTTATGAATCCTTCATGAATGTTGAAATTAAATATTTATAAAAAAACAACGATATTCATATGTTTACAATGTAACTAGTGTTAATATAAAACCGCAATTAAAAAACATTCAGTTTATTTTTATACAAATTTACCTACAAGGATTTTTGCTCGATGTCAAATTAAGTTTTTGATTTATGTAAGCGTGAATTAAAAAAATCAGAAACTGCAAAAAATGTTTAAAATGTGACAACAGCTTTTGTAGCTCATTATGCTAAATTATTAAATCAATGATTAAAATCGTGGACAGGCTAGCGGTTACGGTACCTATATAATACATTAATAAATTTATTGCTTCCCAAAACGATTTGATAGAAAATAAAAAAGTTTTTTAGAACGACTCTTTTCTCTAATGTAAACTATTACAGTTACAAAATTTTGTCGAACATTTTTATAAAATATTAATAGCTGTAACATATTTTTAAATATAAATTTGTATTCTAATAACAATAAGTGTATCTAACTAAACATAATAATAATAAAAGCTTTACCATGCTTCCGATATGTGAAAGGACATTTAAACCAATAATTATTAGGTGACCGACCCGTGACCTATGTTTCTAGTCGAGCCAGGTTAAATGTCAAATGCTCTTTTCATAACAAACAAATTATAATCGTATCTACTAAAATATTGTTTTCTTCTACATTATATATAATCGTTATCGGACACCGTTATCTGAGTTTGTCAAATTACGATTATTTTCAGTTTATCAGCGTTACTTAATGATTAAATAATATGCAGGTACTTTATGCTATGCTTTGCTATTTCATTAATCGAAATATATCTTAAAATGTATAATAAATAATCAGCAAAACTGTTCGGCATTATCCAGCATTATTCAATCGAGTAAATAAGTCTTAACAAAAAAGTCCTCATTGCTTTTATCTTTCGTACGACGAATTTCATAAGGACCATTTAACGCACGCATCTGTCCGTTGTGCTTGTAAAAATTATATAATTATTTATCAACCACGTGTAAGCTTAAGATATTATCACTATCGCACTAAACAAATATTACTATTCGCGAACACGTAGCAAATTTCGCTTGTGAACGTCAAAATATTTTGCCTAATTTGTATTGTATAATACGTATCTGTGTGATAATGATAATACTTAGGTATGTAATAATGATGAAGGTAGCATGATTTACGATATTTGAAGCAATAGATAAGAAGTTAAGAAGAGTCGTCATTGAAACATTTTTCTCAAAATGTAGGTAAATAGAAAAAAAACATCAACAACTAAAATAATCATAGTCAAATCATTTTAATAACTAAAAGATAACATAGGTACCAGAACATTTATCACAATAAAACAAGTGAAATAAAGGTTCATATTTGTTATTGTAGCACTATCATTGCACTCGGAGGCGGGAGAACGAAGGTTATCAGCGCTGATAACGACTCATCCATCACGGAGTATCGCTGGGAGACGTGTGCGGAAGATTTTGGAGCCAGTGTACATCTATCACAATTTGCGTGCGTCACCATTCGCAAAAACATTATTCGTGTTACCCTTAAATGATCATATTATATAGGTAACTAGCCTACCGCCCGCAGCTTCGACCGCTTTGTCTAAAACCTAAAAAAATAAAATACTAAAACCTTCCTCTTGAATCACTCTATCCATTAAATAAAACCGCATCAAAATCCATTGCGTAGTTTTAAAGATTTAAGTATACAAAGGGACATAGGGACAGAGAAAGCGACTTTGTTTTATACTATGTACCTAGTGATGATGTGTATTGGAATTCATGCCTTTGGGTGTGTAACAGGCAATTCAATCTCTCTAAATACAGTTATAGAGCAGCAAATACGTAATTATATTACATAACTGTTTGAAATAAAAGGTTGAGGTTGATAATGTTAATAGTAGGCTTCAAAAAGTGCTTAGCTTTTGACCCACTTCAAAAATATTTATCTATTTTTCCTCATTTCTTATCCACGCATCCATTATATGCCACAGTGTAGCGTGGCAAGGTACAGTAAAGTAAATATAATTTTAAATGGGCTCAAATATAACAAAAAATATGAGAAAGATCAAAGAATATGGAAGAAGTTGAAGGTAAATAGTTGTGCTTTGTAGAAGTTCGTTCTTTTGTTTTGTAAATCATATATTTTTACTACAACTTAGTGAAAAGCAGGCAAAAAGTAAATTCTTGGTGTATAATATATTAACTGAATATTAATATATTTTACTGTTAGAAAAAAATGTAGCAATGAAAATTTCTACTGTAATATTATGAAGATATTGTTCGGAGAAAAATTAACGTTATGTACCTATTTTCAATTTTTACCGTGTCAGTTCAAAGTAATCTTCTAAGATAATCAAAAGGGGTCTAGCAAAAAGATAATTAACGTGATATTGTAATAAACAAAAATTATTACTTAATCTCGTACTGATAAGTGGTCCTACCCACATAATCTAATCGAAAATTTTTAATAATCTTTGCGAAATCGCATTGAATGTTGAAGGAAATCTATCAAACGAGTTGATAACTTACAATTTCAGGGTCACAATTTATTATAGGTAGAGCACAATAACAAAATAAATTTAATTTTTTATTCGTATTAAATTTTTCCATTCTTAATGTTAGGCTACAATGATACACGAGACTAAGTTTATACAATATTAAAGTAATGTTTTAACCTTTTTATATCCATGTTATTTGGTGAATAGCAGACATATTTAAATTCAAAACAATATCGTGCTAATTAATTATGGACTCTACTTTGTGTATAAATAAAACTACATTTATCTTCTAAAATAGTTAAAGTTTTTACGTAGTTCTAAAACAATTGATAAAAAGACTCCTTAGTTTAATTAAAATGCTGATTAACCTCAGCCACATTAAAAAGTTTATCATTCGTAAACTATTTATTTTAATGAGGCAATTTTAAAGTCATAAATATATTATTAAAAATTATATCGTTTGGGTTTGTTCGTGTTGTAGATACCACAGAAGATTATTATAAAAAAAAATCAAAGATTATTATTATTATCTTATATGAGATAGTTCACCTAATTTTTTCACGCGTTTTCAAAGAAAAACCCGCATAGTTCCCGTTCCCGAGGGATATGCAGGATAAAACCTATCCTATCTCTCAAGTTGGATCAAACTGCATAGTAAAATAAAATGAGTAATTTATCATAGTTTTTTTATTTTTATTTTTTGTGAAGTTACTCAAATAGGGAGATATTTTTTTTTGTTACGGTCTTGACATTGCCAAATATTTAGCCGAAAAATAAATATACATACCTACAAGGTTATTCAAACATAAAACTAAAAACTAATTATTATTGAATGGGCTCTGAATCAAAGTACGTAACTAACTACAATAATTATAGTTTTAATAAAGCGAGCGTATAAAATAAAGATTTATGAAAATTAGAGCATCCCGTAGTAAGAAAACGACAAAGAGTTATATATGTTTTAACATTCCACGTGAACTCTACGAGATTGTTAGTACCTCCCGATGTTACGCAATAACTCGTGACTCTTATTACAAGTGCCTCTTATGTTAATACGTGACAAGTCTTATCGTTTCGTCAAATGAATCTGGCTCGTTTCTCTATACGCACAAGGTTGGATATTGAATGCAACCGAAAAATTAACGCTTCCTTATCTGAAGTGAATACTAAGATGCTTTTCCTGCACTTTTTGTGTGTAGTAGCGAATTATCACATTAGTTGATAAGTTGTATCATTGTTATTGATCGGCCGAAGTGATTAGACGCGCTGATATGATGTAATCTCAATAACGATTAAATAATTCGTGAATTTAACCAACACAAAAAAAAAAATATATTTATTGGAAACGTAGGTACTTATTTATACATGCATGGTAATTCATAAGTTACAATAAAATTGTTTTATAAAAATTTACAAATTTGTCTATTTAATAAAATATAATACCGTTCGGGCACAACATTTGTATATTATTACAACCTATAATTTGTATATTATTATCATTTTCAAACTCGATTTTTTTTATATCTATATTTGCTAATTTTCACTATTAGAATTTATTAAAAAAGTCCTCTATTAATATACATTTTTACGTAAACATGTTTTATGTTATCTGCCTACCAAATTTTATGGAGTGATATCGCGTACGCGTAGGGGCTGATACCGCTGTCTGCTGTCTGGCTTTTCTAATACGATATTTTTATCAGGTATTAATTTTTAAAACTTTAATATGTACAGATATCTACAATTTTTTTTTTATTATGTATGTATGTTTTTGTTAGGCAGCCAGTTAGCCGTGACCGAAGTTATGAAGAAAAAATGTTCATTTCAATTTATTTATTTAATGTACATAACGTATTTACTCTGTTTCACTACAAGATCCACTCAGTAAATACGCGACTGGCAATAAAATGAACAATAATGCCGATAAAAAGAAAAAAAAACACGCACACATACGCAAACGTCTTAAAGACGTTCACATACATATTCACACACCCACACAATCGAAGCTCTGCAGATGTGCTCTCACACGCATCGAATTGAAAAAAATGAACAAGACCTAAGCTGATAGGTAACTGTTTTAATACATTTAACTTCGAAACAAAGAATATTTTGCTACGTTGTTTTCTTAGATGTTTTATCAAGTAAGGCTAACCAAAAGTATACAAGCTTATCACTATGTGAGGTAAAAGAAAAAGCTAAAGATAGATCGCTTCAATATTTCGCCGAAGTTTGTTTGTGGATTATGTCACATCCATCAGAGGGTTTCCCAAAAATTGGATTTATAGGGAAGAGAGGCTTTAAATTCTATTTTCGTATCTTTAGAACCAAAGAAAACATTAGCCATATTAATGCGTAGGCACCTAGACCCGTAATACGCAATAACTATTAAAATTGTAATTACAAACATTCCATTTCCCTTTAATTATAAAATTCAAATAGGATTCATACACGACTGTTAATTAAGTGTAATTAAATGTCTTTGAATTGAACATTTTCATATACGAATTCTAAATGAAGAGTATACAATTTTTTTAACTAGCTTACCGCCCGCGGCTTCGACCTCTTTGTCTAAAAACTTTTTTTTTTTTTTTTAAATGGGGAAATCTTGCATAGATACCCACGGCCTCCGGGGAAAGGGCCGTATGTTACCTATTTGTCTAAAACCTTATAACTTATATATACTAAAACCTTCCTCTTGAATCACTCTATCTATTAAAAAAACTGCATCAAAATCCGTTGCGTAGTTTTAAAGATTTAAGCATACAAAGGGACATAGGGTCAGAGAAAGCGACTTTGTTTTATACTATGTAGTGATAAATATACGAAAGAGCAAATATTACGGTTGGTTTATGGAAATATAGATTATGTACCCAGGGGACTAAATAATTGTTGGAATCTTGTTACAAAAAAAAAGTTACTTAAAATATGTTTTCTTATAAATTATCTCTAATTGAGCTAAGTGCTAAGAAGTATTCGGAATAAAGTTAGAAATTATCATATTCTTCATTATATAGAGCTTAAATAATTCAGATATCTTCTTTTTAAATAAATTTGAGATAATTTTAATTAATATATTATGCCACATACAAAAAAAAATATTTATATACGGTTAATTCTTAGGTCATATAGGTACCTATAAAATTTTCCCGATTTTTCATATTTTAATCTATATAGATAATATTTTTGATGATTTCAAGTAGTGGTAGTGGTGTGTCCTAAGTTAAAGAAAACTCGACTAACATTTAATTCGTCATAAAACAGTAACAACAAATAAAAAATTAATTTACTCTCCATTTTTATTACATTTAGAAAAAATGGAAAAATATTTGTCTTATTAAATTATAACTGTATCAAAGAAAAAACAATTTGGACGTCCACATAATATACTAATCATGAAGTTGTAGGGCAGGTCATGGCTGAATGCGCAAGCGCAAACGGATGTGCATACGATAACTATTATCATAATTTCTACTTGGTTAATTATTTGCAGAGCGGCTACTTGCCTCGAATATTAACTTTTATGTTATTATTATGATATCTTTACATTTTATAGCATTAACCAGGCGTAAGAGGTATTTCAATGATCGGAATGATATTTTATCAATCGTTATTTTATATTACACAAAGTATTATGTTTCAGAGGCGATGCATGGCCGTCTATTAACATTATTGACAATGTATTCCAAAATGCCTGTTTACAGGTGAACAATTGCATTCATTATCAGTTATATTTTATCGAATGATAAATTATGGACGCCTCTTATTCAGAAAATGTAGCGTCGATTGATAAGTGCTTGGAGCTAGTTCGCAACCAGTTAGCCACTAGCTGTTGTTATAACTATTTGAGTATGGTTGTTTGTCAATTGTCGTGTCCTTCGATAGTATAGACTTGTCTGGCTCCTACCGAGTACTAGGCGAGCAGTGGATCGAGGCGATATCACGTTACGCGGTGGCTGTTGACACCAGCGCAGCGCCTGATTAATATTTATGATACGACTGAGCATCTCGCATGGCCGGTTCGCTTGCTCGATGCGAATTACGGCCGTCCCGCTCGCACGCACACTATCATCTCATTACAAATAGAGATAGCGATCGCGGCTAATGTGCCAAGCGCTGTTTCAAATAAACGAGTGTGAGTAAGTGCGAATGAGAATCCCAAATCTTCATAATTTTACTAAGTTTTGTTTTTGCCGCGCGTTTTTTGAGGATTTCAGAACGAGTCTTCGAGGTCGTTTTAATTCGAAAACATTTGCTTAGTATTAAAATTAAATTGCCCATTAAAGTGATAACATCACCGAGCGCTTAAGGTGTGCGATTAGGTTCTGGAAACATCTTGTTTCCAAGGGACCTAGTGGCCATCGGAATGGTCGTGAAGGCGCAAGTATGTGGAACAGGGAGGGCCGACTGCTCGAACCTGACTGTATCGAGGTAACCCAACCGGACAAACATGACTGACATATAATAAATCCACAACCTACACACTTAGAACTTTTTGCAATAAAAAAAAATAAGTAAAATAGCAGCTCTACACTTCTGTAAATTATCTAATAGGAAATATTAAGTAGACCTCATTCGTCGCTGCTATTGACGTTCTAAGAAAAACATTGTAATTACATCTGAAATTACGCAGAACTTAAACACAATAATGTCTGGATTCTGGAACAATGGCGTTTATGTTCATTACAATTACTCATTGAAAGTTATTAGTCATTTAAATACAGTCGTTTGTCTTTAATTGAAGCGCGTCCAAAAACCGCTCTCGTAAAATTATTTTGTCGTCATCAGAATGAAAACAAAATATTTTTTATTCAAATAACGAACACTAGATTATCTCTACAATAAAGTAGAGATTTCCAAATAAAAATATTTTAAACTATTGTTGTTGACTAACATTTTCTTTATGTGCGCTGCCATAGCCGGCCGGCGTTCGCGGCCTGCATCCCAAGGTCACGTTATCGTTCTGGCGACAACCAGCCGAGCCGGGCAATTTTACCAAGCAAATTATACTGATTATACTGGTGAAATTAAAACAAATTATATCTATACTTTTTATATTATGAGATATCCCGTACAATAGCGCGACACTATTACGATCATCTTACAGGAACTCGGCAATCTTGGCCGACGCAGACTATTACGACCGATTGTCGCTGCGGCGTATGTCCGCGCTCAGACCAATACTGCAATATCGTCTCAAATCAAATTAGCGGAGTGTTTACATTTTATAAATAGAGCGCGTTCACGTGGCGCCGCTTTAGAGATAAGCGTCCGACGACTCGGCAGTATCACTCACCGTGAGCTGTTAACATCCTCCGCAATGGGCTACTGGTTTCCTTCGTCACACTGTCACTCGAGCGAAAACTAAAGCACTCACAAACGGCGCACTAAGTTGAGCGACACACGCGAAGACTGCACAGCGCGACACCCACGACTAGAATGCGGGCGAGACGAGCGCGGGACGCGGGGGCAGGGGTCGGGAGCGACACAACTCATACGAAGGCGCGATGGCGACAACTGCGGCCGAGCGCGAGAGCGTTCGCCTCCATTGGTCGGCGGCCAGGTGACGTCACGGCGCCCGGCCAATGGCCGTGAGAACGGAGGTTCGCGAGACGGCCGCTGGAGGCGCTGCCAGTGAGTAAGTCGCCCGCCCTACAGAGCTTTCTTCAGCTTGGGCGTGTGCTTGCGGGCGGAAAATGACGACAAATTTTCGTCCATTAAATATGCATAATAAGTTTCCTTAGGAATAACGAATACACGATTAAGCAATTATTATTACTTCGTTTTATTTATTGATGAACAATAAGATGTTTTATGGCAGTATTCCACATATTGGGTGACTGCCAGATGAGGTTATTATACCTATGGCGTACATAAACAACACAATAAATCACTGTTGAACGAGAATTGAATGGTGTCAGCGGGGATTAATTAAACACATTATTGTTTTGTCGTTATGGGACTTTGGAGCGCTTCTTTTTATTAAAGTTTAATAAGTTTCTATTCAGGTATGCTTTCAATGAAATGACCTCAGGAATGTCTGAAAGGAAGTAAGTCAATAGACGTGGTAATAGTTTCTGTCATTAGAGAGTGCTGTAAACAAACCCCTTAGTGCGCCCGAGGGGGCGACAGCTGTCTCCAGGCCTCACCGCTCGACCATTGAACACCCACGTCGGATTTCATAACAATCACGCCGAATCACATAAATTGAACTCTATTACTTTATTTGAGAGCACAATTTGCAATTGCTTGAATTATTCTAGACTGTGTGGAAGTTTGAATTTGAAAGAGAAACTTTTATTAAATTACGAATAATTGTGTTATTATACTCTATTTGTCCCTTTTAGGTACCTACATAATATAAACGTGCGTATATATTATTTATTATATGTGTCTCATTTAGGTACCTACATGTATAAAACGAAGATTAGATATTAATAATTAATAATTAATATAATATGTAGGTAGGTATGTAAATAATAATTCATTGTATATTTGCATTGCATAAGCGTACCTCGTAAAATGACCGGTTTTGGCATTTTTTTGTTTTAATTAATTCTCTATTGTTTTATTTTGAAGAGATGATTTATGTACAATATTGAAACGATTTTTAAAACATCTTTATTTTTATAATCAGCAAGGCTGTTTCATCCAGTCTCATAGATAACTTATTTTATTATTATCCATAGAGATGGATTTATTAGGCTAAAGGAGAAAGTTTGTTGGGAGAAACCTCATCAAATTTAATGAATGAAACCTAAAGTTTTATTGCGATATACAAACACAACTATTCTTCATTAAACCAACGAGAAATTAAGTAGGTACCTAAACGTAGAACGAATCTTGGAAAACTATTTTTTCTCGTTCCAAAAATACATAACAGCAATTGCCATAATTATTATTTTGTTCAATTTAAAATATTCAATGTCATAAGTAAAAACAAAGAAAAAAATATTTGTTTTTATAAGATTCTACGCGACCCCTACACGACAATACGCATTAAACAAAATGAAAGTCTATTTTCATTTAGTAATTTACAACCGTTATACACTCCATAATTATTATCCTATTAATAAAAAAGCTCCCCATTGCATAAGACTATTTGTTATAACTATTTAATTAACTTATAGAAACTTGTGTTTTTACAGTAACAGCCCTTGAAATAAATCTGTCGTCTGATAAAGACCCTTGTTAGCTTAATCACATCCTAAATAAGTAATAAACGTATAATAAGTCACTTTATAACAATTAATTAAGACGTATTATGTTTTATAAAATAAATTCATTTATAAGAGCGCTAATTATAGTCTCAAGTATTAAATAAATGAACTCATAAAAGTATAAAAACAAGATAGAAAAAACAATGATTTATAAGATAACTATTATTTTCTTGTACCTACCAACTTTTTTTTAAAGTACTCAACGATTTATTTAGCATGTTAACATGCAAGAATACAAATGTATTTCCTGATTTAATATTATTAGATTAATTTGATTTGAAGTTAAAAATATAATTATATAAATTGTATGCGTAGGTATTTTTGTAAACGGAAACGAAGAGCGGATTATCATCTTGGAATATTGCAATTTTGTCTAATATAAGTATTATCACTATTTAGTATATTCCATGAATGTCTTAGATTAAATCCAACTTAATAGTATAATGATTTATGAGAATAATAAGCATTCATAAGGATATAAGGAATATAAGACAGCTGCATCGAATTTAGAAACGGAGAATTAAATTACATTGATTGGTTTTGACTAAAATAAGGAATATTTAAGTATAAGATTCAATATAAAATGAATTATTAAAAGAAAAACTCTGCTTTAATATTGACCGATATTAATTATCGTTTAGTTTCTATCAATACTATATTATATTCTTACTTATTATATATATTTTATGCTCTGACCTATTCCTCACCTTTAACTTCCTTCCGTAGTACGTCTGGTAGTCTGGAAGAAATCGCTATTTGGCGATAAGACCGCCATTTGTATTAAATTATAATTAGATTAAGTTCCTATTCAAGTTATTTCAGAGCAATAAAGTATGAATAAATAAATACATGCTCGGAAAACGGTATTGCAGAGAAGAAGTCATAAAATGCCGATGTGATCATTAATTACCTCACAAAATAATTGAAATACATAATGCACATATAAATTCATACATCAATAATCATTTGTCCTAATTGATAAAAAAAGTATTTTTAACGACCAATAAAAGCGGTCACATTTAAGGACAATTCTCAATAATTAAGTTGATCGTACATTTAATTATAATAATAAATATTGTAGAGCGAAGGCCGTGTTGTAATATTGTACATTACAATTACAATCATGACTGGTTACATAAAGTACACGTAGAATATTAAATTTTATGTTTACAATATAACTACTATGTAATATTTAAAATTTCCGCATTTTTTCCCAAATATGTTTACTCCATAAATTAAGGCAGACGAATTAAGTAATTATCTAGTTTTTGTCTAGAATTTGCCACGTCTTGTATAAAAAAAATATATATTAAGGAGCATAATTTGTATATAGTATGTATTGTAGGTACTTCCTTTTTAATAAGATAATATCGGTAAGTACAAAATACAAAGAATTACAGTTACAAGACACCTTTCACGTTGCATAAACTATAAAAAGGCACACAAAAGAAAACGAGTTATATACAAGTGTTTACAACTCGTTTTATTTAAGTACATAATATAATATGTATACTATATATTAACTACAAACTACACATAATATATATTATGATGGTTTGATTAATTTCGCTAAAATAACACGCAAATAATTAAATATAGAAAACTATAACCAAATTGTCTTAATAACTTTTACATCAGTCCATGACGAGAATAATTATTACAATCACATCTTAATAATTCGTCCACCTGTTTTAGTAATATCAAACTTACAGACATACAAATATATATTCTTAATACTTTTCTCTTATTTTGTCTTCCTTAGGGTAGAATAGGTATAAACTAAATTATAATATTATCTTAAAATAAGTACCTAGTTTTGCTTATTGGTTATATTATTGCATGATTGGAATACTTTTAAAAATACTTTAGAAATCAAAGTCAGAAACAATTAAACACAATGAGATAAAATGTGATTAAAAATTACAATGAAAGCAACTGACTTTTTAAATTGCTTTTTTTGGCTCTGAGGTCAAATTCCATTAAATAGAGCAACTTTTTTTTTATTATTATCACAATATGTAAGATATATTTAATATACAAAATGTACTGAATCAAAAAATTCAAGATACCTAAGTACAATTAATATTTTTATTCCGATCCGATGCTCAAAGATTTAAAATTACATTCTCTCTAGGTATTTCAACGAACTTTATTAACTAAAAAGAGATGAATAAATTTATATTTTTTGGTTTTTATGGCATTCAAATGATTTTTATAAATTTATATTTAAGAGATGAATAAAGTTAAAAATCAAAATACACACGTACATAAATTACATGGAACTGTAAATTATTTCTCTACATAGAGTTTACAGTATATTTGAGTTTCCTATTCCGGATCGGTATACGTAGCGCGTAGGTACCAACTAGCTTTCCTCTTACGGATTCTTTCGTTCATTCCCCATACAAATTTTCACCATAATTTTTCTTCTTAAAAGCTTAGATAATGGAAATAAATCATAATATGCTACCTAGAACTCTTAGATCTTCAACAATCGTATTATTTAATAATAAAATGTATTTTACTGTCAAATATAGGTATGTAATTTGATACATGAAAACAAAATGGAATCTATCTATAGATGATCTTAATCCTTTGTACAATTAAGCAATCCCTTAGGATTCCCTCAACAATATATGAACGAAATGTCACGTTTTCAGTGATTATTACCAAGCCTGTAAGACGCCAGAATCCGAGTAGTTTGGTATGAGGCTGGTCTATTTTCGTCCGCTTCCCCTTGACGGCGGCGCGTGCGCACGGCAGTATTCGCCCAGGAGTTTAATGCACTTAAATCGTTTTGTACTGAAAGTACTTTCGATAAAGTGAAATCGAAATCTCTAGATTTAGTTTATGCACTTTCAGACAACGTTATGTCTATATTATATGCTATATGCATTCTATATAAGTATATTTGATCCATCACAAGCGTCATATAAAGTACGTGTAGAAGTTTGGTTAGCTTCTGATAAACAACAGTTTTTAGTATTTAGAAGTTTTTGTAGGTATTTATTTTTTATGTATGTTTCATCACTACATAGTATAGTATAAATTATAAAACAAAGTCGCTTTCTCTTTCCCTATGTCCCTTTGTATGCTTAAATCTTTAAAACTATGCAACGGATTTTGATGCGGTTTTTTTAATAGATAGAGTGTTTCATGATTAAGGTTTTAGTATTTAATTTATTAGGTTTTAGACAAAGCAGGCAATGCCGCGGGCGGTAAGCTAGTATACTATAAACTACTTCTCATCTAAGCGTAGCAGAAAGTTGTTTTTCTTTTTTTCAGGATACCTACTGATGTTATACAATATGTAGGTACTAAACCGCTGTGTAAAAATGTCAGTAAACTGTGATTTTTATTTTATAACACTATACTTATAACATACATATGAAGGACTGTAACGTTTTGATTTTCCATTTAAATATGTATTTAAGCTAAAAATGTGTATTTAATACATTCCTACAGCGACATCAGTACGATTTCTTTCTTCAAACATTTCAAAATTACAAATGCTGGTTGTTCACATTTATGTGGAGCAATTACATACAACAAGAAAATTATTGAATTTCTTCATCGCACATATAATATAATTTACCTCTCAATAAAGGTGATCATATGTTACTATATATACTTATTGAAAGGGAAATTGGCGGTCACCTGATGGTAACCGATCACCGCAATCAATGTCACATCAATACCAGATACCTCGTGAATGTGTTGACGTCCTTTTAATTAAGGCGCTTTTCGAGAACGTTCCATATTGATTCTTATTATATGGGTGAAGGTACGCACACTTTGGAATTATACATCTTACATACTGATGCTACGTGACTTAAAAGTTAAAACGTACCTTTTTATCTTGCATTGTGCAAGCCAAACCTGAATTACCTACAACCTGAATTAATTTAATTATGATCTATATAATCATCACAATTAAATAAATTTTCTGTCTCTTTCTATTTCAAGCAACTTGACATAAGAAAGAAATAAATGTTAACTTAAATAACATTATCACACATATAATACTTTTACAACCTTAAAAGTATACACAAACTGAAGAGAGCTGATGTGCTTCCTAATTAAGACGAACTAAGGCCTTAGTGGTTGTGTGGTCGATGGGCCTTACCTTCGTCCAATCGTCCAAATAAACTCAACCGATCTGCTTATAGTTGTTTGACTGATTGCAGATTTGTGACATCAAAAAAAAAATATAAAAAAAAATCTTAAATATTGACTTTACCCACTTCGACGCGAGAATTGAACTCCACGTTCAACGCAAATATTCCAACAAAATTAGAATATTATTACACAAAATACCCCTTACATTTAATTGTAATAATAACCAAGCTGAGACGTTGAAACGATTCGTATCAAGTTTCATTCACGTCGTTATTTTGCAAACAAGCAGCTGAAAACAAAATACAGGCAGAACGTGACTGCGGGTTAAGTCGTAATAAAAGCCTAGAACTAATTATAATGTTGCAGTTGCCCTCCGTATAGGAAATACGCAGTAAATACAACAAAATACCAAGTAGGTACTTCCTTAGTCGAATATATTATGTAATCAAAGAGTACGCGCTATTTTAATGGTCCTTAGACTAATCCTAAGTTGATAGGTCAGAAAATTGTATCTTTCAGTCGTTCCGAGGAATACAGATCATTCATATTGTATAGTTAATTTCTAGCAATACCTTTTTACGTTTCATAAATACATTCCCAAGATAATTGATTCAGAATAGCTTAATAAAAATGCACACAAGAACTACGAAATGTCTTTAAAAAAGATAAATTAAAAAGAGAATATGCATCGGATCCGAAGTAATAACAAAAAATACAGTCTCCGTAAAGATTAGTGCAATGTGTTGCGCACTCTTAAACCTTTGCCTTTGCATTGGGGTCTCCCACAAGGTGATATGAAGATCTCATTAGACTTATCATCACAGAATTTTAATGCAACTTGTATCTTAAAACAAATAGCATAAGGTTCAATAATTCATAACTGATCACATGATAATACGACAGGATGTTTTTTGTGCTAGACCCACGTGGTGTACCACATGTTAAGGACCATCGCTGGAAGACTATCCGGGAGATAAAGTTAGATAAAATACTACTTTGTTTACGGCGACGTTGTTGATTTTTGAAAGTTGAACATTTTATTAATATTTGGATATAATGGAAATGATTGTATCGTGTATATATAATTATTTCGATGTTTTTTTGAACGATAAACACAAAATGTGTCTATGCTCTATATGTGTGCATTTTCCTGACAGAGTATTTGGAATATTTTCAATAAAATTAAAGCTTTAATGATTCATTCGCCATAATAATGATATAAAATGTAATGGCAAAAGGCAATGAATCAGAAATTCTCATGAAGACGAGTCGCTGTGACACGTGTGCCACATGTGTACCCCCTCAGGACCTACGTTACCTCACCCCCTGTTAGGGAACAACAGAAAAAATGGGACCAACACCACACCGACACAACACTAGCAAAAAATTATTCGCTGCGCACACGACATAAGGTTCAAATTCCCAGCAATTTCAGACTGAATTTATGATATTGACACAAATGGTCTTTTAAGACGATTTTTTTAATCAATTCTATTAGTTCAATGACCTAGTTTAACCAGGGTATATTCTCCTGATTATAGTAGCGTACGAAATGTGGACGTTTCCAGTTTAATAAAACAAACAAAATAAAATTATCGTGTAACGAGATAAGTGAGATGATAGATTTCTGGTTTTACGCATGAAAATATTCTTAATCTAGCATCAACTGTCAATCAATAGTTCGATAAGATATGAAGATATTTTCAGGCACTTATAGAATTCTACGCCACGGCCACAGTTTCAGTTTTGCTATTCTAAGAACAATGATGTGGTCATTTGTGTGTATAGGGTTTGTACTCATTTGTGGAGTTCTCGGTCAAACGAGCTATCCACAAGTCAGAATAGCTCAAGGAACAGTAGTTGGTACATTTAGTACATACTATGAGTTCTATGGAATACCTTACGCTGGGTCTCCTGTAGGGACCAATAGATACAAGGTAAGCGAAATCTTTTTAAATAAGTCAAATATTAAAACTTAAACTACTAAATACTTTGCTAAATCAAGCTATCAAATCCGCTTTATATATTTTTATCTTGTATTGTATTAATATTTTTTTAATAAATGAATATCTGAATCAAAACACATTTATCAAAATTAAATCTATATGCATATTGATTTAAAGATAAAGATTTGATTCGACTTGAATCGGACGTGCGTTACTTCTGTTACTCATCAAATAAAAAAAATATATTATGTAATTTTGCTACATAAACATACTTTAATTCAGTACACAGATCCATTGTTCATGTATCACGGCTATAAAATAACTTCTTCTTCAACAGGCTCCAACTGATCCGCCAGTATTTGAGACCCCATTTATTGCAGACCAAAAAAACATAAAATGCGTAAGACCGTTAAGATTTGGTTACGAAGGAACGGAAGATTGCTTGGCATTAAACGTTTTAACACCAACACTCAATCAGACACAAGGCTTACCGGTTATGGTTTGGATTAATGGAAGAGAATTTGATAAAGTTATTGATCCGATGTTTTCCTACGACAATTTCCTGGAAAAGGATGTTGTTATTGTGAAACCAAATTATAGAGAGTCCATTTTTGGATTCCTGTGCTTGGGAACGCCTGATGCGCCTGGAAATGCTGGTCTAAAAGACATAATTGCCGCATTACAATGGATACAACAAAACATTGCTGCATTTGGAGGGGATCCAGACAATGTCACAGTTTTTGGTCACGGCAGTGGAGCTGCATTCGTAGATCTTTTAACGCTCTCGGAGATGTCCAAAGGTCTTATACACAGAGCTATATCTCAAAGTGGGTCTGCTATGGCTCCCTGGGCAGTCTCTAGGGATAATTTAAAATATGCTATTAGTGTAGCTGAAGCGTTAGGCCACAGAATAACGAATTTGGAAAATTTAACAGACGCATTTCGACGAACCAGTGTATCTGCACTAATGGCAGTGATAGGGGATCTTGAATTAACGGATAATTCGCTTGCATTTGCACCATGCTTGGAAAGGGAAGTTGTAGCGGATGTTAAGCCTTTTTTGACAAAATCTCCATACGAAATTTTAAATGCTGGAGAACAATTAGATATTCCGTTTATAACCGGATTTGTTGATGTGGAAGGCACTATAAGGGCTGACGAAGCTGTAGAAGAGGAGTGGTTGGCTAAAATGCAAGAATCATTTACAGACTTCTTACAACCAGATTTAGGTTTTGAAACTGAGAAAGAGGAGGAAGAAGTTGCTGAGATAATAAGAGAACATTATTTCGGCAATAATTCTATTAACATGAGTACAATAGATGGTTACCTGGCATACCACGGTGATACATTGATACTTGTATCTGCTATAAGGGAAGCACGTATGCGAGTTGCTTCAAGCAACGCGTCTGTTTATCTTTATCAGTTTTCTTATAAAGGTTCTCTAGGTGGAATATTTCAAGGTCCCCTTCCTATTGACGAAGCGGCTCATAATGAGGAATTATCTTATCTATTCCACGAGGATAATCCGGATACAACTACGATTATAGATCTAACAATCATTGACATACTTGTAGAAAGATGGACCAATTTTGCTAAGGCTAGGTTTGTATTATTTATTATGATACTTTCATGAGTCAAATTAATTAATTTAATTTAAATAAACCTGTATTCTTTTATCTTTTTTCAGTTTACCGAGTAGTGAGACTTCCACAGTCGAATGGACACCTGTTACTGTTAATAACACATATTTCTTGAGAATCCTTGATGATGAAGAAGTTAATAGAAACGAAGGTGGCTCGTTAGATATTGTATTGGAAAATCCACATCCAACAACTGTGGCATTTTGGCAAGAAGTTTATGATAACTACTTTGAAGATGCCAAAGCTAGATGGAGCATTCAAGATGATGGTGAAGAAATTGATGATGGTAGTGGTGATAATGGTGAAGGTAGTGGTGATGCTGATGATGGCGAAGGAATTGATGTGGTGGATAGTGATGGTAGTGGTAGTGGTGACGGGGATATCACAGAAGGTGGTGATGAAAATGCTAGCGACTCCGCTTGCGCATTGATTGGCTATACTTTTGGTATAGTCGTACTATTTGCAATCTTAAACATGATGCACACTTCCCTTATACTATCATAGTTTCATAAATTTAAGGTGAAGGTGGTGGCTTTGATGAATTTTGTTGGAAATTCATATAAAGCACCCATTATTTACATCTATCGACGATTATTTCTACGGTTTATTGACATATTTCTTATCGGCACATTTATTTAAATTATATTTTTAAATAGCTTGATGTCGCTTTAAAATATGGCCTAGTAGTATTGGCAAAAAATGTAAATAAATTCAATGTATGTACTTTGTTATTGTCTTATTTCTAAAGATTTGTGATTTAAAAAAAATAGTTAAAATACATTGTACCTAATTTTAAGTTTTCTAAAGCATATTTTTTATCGCATGATATTAATAGCGTGTTGTATTCATAAAAAACAACAAACAATTATACTATAATTCACGTCAACAACGCAAGATTTATATAAATAGAACAAAGGAATATAGGTTAAAGTTAAAAAGGTATTTTAAAATTAATTTACATTTAATGTGTAAAGTTGCGTGTAACACGATGCATGAACGGATTCCGAAAGCTTAGAACTTACGGACTTCAAGAAAACTTCGTTCAATCAAATAACATCTTTGAAGATACTTTTTTTACCATGAAATATTTTATATCACTCCGCAAATATTATCTAAATTTACATAAGAGTAAATTATACCAATAAATTGAATAAACAACATAATATTTTTATCTCTGTTAAATTTCACAATATTTTATTATTTAAATTAAAAATTCCAAAACACAACTAGCACTTTTTTATTTTTTCAAATTCGATCCTTCAATCCTTCATATAACGACACAAGACTTAATAACCCATGTTCGAAAACTGACATAAAACGTGATAAAACTAACCAACATTAATTTACGGTGAAATAATTCGTGCTTATTAGAAAATTCTTAGGTCTTGTAAACCCCCTGAGGGTGGCCGCTCGGCGCTCGTGACGCAAGGTCAAAATGCGTCATGCGGATATGCACCTTGAAACATACTGCAGACTTATAATGAAGCTTAGATAGTGAAGAATAGTAATCACAAAGAATACCTTGAACTTTTTTTTTGTCGTCAAATGTGATAGATAGAACGAGATAAATAAAGTGTACATCAGTTTTTAGCGGTTTAGTTAAATCGTTATTATACCTAGATAGGATTGTCCGAAAATATTTTAAAATTATTTAATGACTTAGTGTGCCGCGCGGTTTCACCCGCGTGGCTCCGCTCCTGTTAGTCTTAGCTTGATTATATATATATATATATATATATTATATAGCTATAATACTCGTAGATAATGTAGCTTTCGAATGGTGAAAGAATTTTTAAAATCGGTCCAGTAGTTTATAAGCCTATTAATCAAACAAACAAACAAACCAACAAAGTTTTCTTCTTTATAATATTAGTGTAGATAGAGGGCAATTAACTAAGTTACAATGTAATTTGATGTAAAAATATCAAGAATCAAGTAGGAAGAACTAATCATTCAGCATCTTTATCTTTAGTTACATCTATAGTTTTAGATTTTTTTGTGTAGGTATATTAATAAACTATAGATTAATACCATCAAATTGATCCAACAGAAATATAGGCCTGAAATAATTTATCTCACAAACAATATATTGAAGGTATGTATAATTCTAAATCCATACAGCTGTATGATTGGCTCCATAAAACTTAATACATAAACATTGTTAATAATCCCTTCACAAATGTTTATCGTAAAATCCAATGGTGACCATAAAACACAAGGGAAGCTATTAAAAGTGCAAAAGAGCAGATTTGCAAGGCGAGTTTAATTTTGCCATGCAGCTGGGGATAATGTAAACATGGGGGTGAAGCCAATATGTTTAAGTATTGCATGTGTACCTGTTTGAAATGCAAACATACAAAAAAATACGGCTTCTTTGGATATGACATTTTTAATTGTGATATTCATTAATCTACTAGCAAAGCGAAATATTAATTTGAGTATTAAAGCTCTGAATGTCAATAAATATGAATTAAAGATAATAAATATATGAATAAATAAATCTCTACTGTGTCTACTGTTTTGCCAGCTATCCAAAACTATGGGATGATAATATAGTTTTCTCACTTGCAGTGATCATCACTTGTTTATATAGATATTATTTTATTTTTCTTATCTTAACGATACATACAATCTAATGCAGTAAAACATGATTTATTTGTCTTAAATATTTTCATAAATTTATTAACATGTATCCAATATTCAGTACCAGGCTGACATAAAAAACACGTGGTGCATCGTCACCCGTAACCTGAAGGTGCGGGCAGGATGCGAGCCACATGGCCCGCAAGGCACGGGCGTCTACGTGGACTGTAGATTTATATGGATACTCCCAAATTCTTCATGACAAAAGGAACAAAAAGAGTTAGTTATGCAAAGATTTCAAGTAAGAGTTTGCTTAAGATGTTGGAAGGAAAAAAGGCATACTGAAATTATTATACAACGTGTACTAAATGTTGAAATAATGCTATCTCTACTCTACCATCACAAAAGTTAATCTTAATGTTTGTTTACAACGTAGTATTCCATCATTTTTTAATTTAAATATTTCCATATAAGTATAACTATATATATATATATATATATATATATAAGTATAACTTATAACAATTTGAGATGCAGAGGTATACTACAAAAATTAATACAATAAACCATATCCATACTAACTCTTTCGTATGCAAAGTTACATTTTAAAAATCATCAACAGCACGTGTACAAAGCGATTTCAGCCAAATGCACTAGTGCATAGGTACACTTAATTACTCTGTACTGAGTAATAATTCCAAGAAGAGAATAAGAATGTTTTCTTCATTCAGATGTTCACACTTGGCAATTAGTCATAGGAAATAACTACTCAGTCAATGAACATTTCATAATAGATGTTTGATTTTATGAGGTTTACTAGCGGTCCGCCCCGGCTTCGCCCGTGGTACATGTTTACGTTTTCTCTACATAAGATCCATCCTCGTACTTCAAGGAATATAATAAAAAAAGAATTATCGAAATCGGTTCAGCCGTTCTCGAGTTATGCGAGTTATACCAACACATTTTGCGATTCATTTTTATATATAAGAAGATATTGTATGTGTAGTTAGGAAGGGCTCTATTTCTGCTATAGACGTAGAGAGAGCCTTAAAACAGCAAAATTTAAAAAATATCTTTCTTTATAATAAATTGATTTCAAATAAAGTTAATATTGTTGGAAATAGCCACATTTGAAGAACTTCTCAGAAGATAAAATGAATATTGCTTTTTAAACGTGCACGATATTTTCATGAGCAGTAGTGAAAGAATTAAAAGCTTACATCGTACTTATTTTTAATTCCAAAGTTCCTATGTAAAGGGTTATGTTTATTTATAGAAACACTGCATCATTATCATCATCATCAGCCTCTCGATGTCTATTGCTGGACATAGGCCTCTCCTAATGCACGCCACTGAGCCCGGTCGTTGGCTCAAAAAAAAAAACACTGCATAAAATATGTATCATCAGAAACAATTTAAATAGGTACCTGAGTTATGAAATTGTTTTTAAAGTTTCACCACCTTTTTCACGCCCTATGAAAAAAGCAGCTAAGTATATTAAAATCAAATTTTTTACCTTACACGAAATAGTGTTTTCTTACGATCCGTTAATGGCCTGAAAGTGACATTTTACGATTTGACACTGAACTCAATTTATGGGCGTTTAAAATCTTCAAACTAAACGAAGTTTTGATGTTTAGAAAGTTAGTACGTAAACAAATAATAATTCCGGTCGTAAATTACCTTTAAAGCTTTGTAAATGGAGAACATTATAATGTCTTATTAACGCTCACTATTATAAATACATAAGTCATTTAGAAACATTGCCATTAGATCTTAATATTATGAGCTCATTGTGAAGGTAGTTAGTTACCTTATAATTTCGTGTACTGAATTCAGAGATAATTAAATCCTTCAATATAAAATAAATGGCGAAACTATCGCAGAATATGTATAAGAAAAAGAGTAATTCCTGTTATTTCAAACAATCTGTATAACAGTGTTGCGATAGTAGGGAAGCTAATAGTTTCAGTGTCTGAAATATATTTAGTGTTACCCAACTATTTTACACAAATCTCAAGCTTCATCAAATTTTTATCAGTCAACTCACAAAATATAGCTACAAAAAACTGGTTAAATCAAAATTCTATAATATGTAGCCTGAAGGCTGAAATTTATAATTATTATTATAAAAATACTCGTGCCTAGAGCTGCTATAATCGATACAGCAACTTTATAATTTAAAGCACTTAAAATTCAGTTCATTACGCCCTTCATGTTAGTTCAGAACTAAATAATAGGAAAAGTTGCTCATGTATATATCGATTTCACAATAACAGAGTCGACATCTGACAAAGGGTAAAACTATAACTACAGACTATGGTCTGGTGTTTTATTTCTCTAAAAGCTGATCAATCGACATGATAATATCGAATAGCCCAAACCTAGGTTCATGAACTGATAAAACTATAAAATTACCTGTAATAGCATACCTATGCTGTTGGGATAGCTTTGTTTGTGGACAAGGCAATTGCTACGAACTTACTTAATATTATAGCAGCTATTCCGGCAAACATTGTTAACACTTAGACTAGAGATATGATTCTCCAATTGCCTTTCCCTAGCTCTACCAGATATGCAAAAAAAGCCGAGCAAGAGTTTAACTTCAAATGATTCATTTTATATATTAGATAACGTTATTTATAATATTATTTCACGCATAATTAGTTGTTATGTTTATAGTCTTGTTAACATCGACATGAACTTAATACATTAACTAATACTGACCGGTCTATAGGTAATTTGAAATAGCCATCTGTTAGATGGGTAGTTCCCTTCAATGTCAAAGAGAATTAACATTTAGATAGGACAATACTCCCGAGACGAAATGTTTATGGAAAACAGAAGTAGAAGAATCACACATTTCAAATATATTGGTCAGTATTAAAATAATGTACTGTCCATTTGGGATACATTAATTTGAAATAAAAAAGTGAAAGTCGTGTAGCTAAAATTTCTGCTTCAACCGTCTATCAAAGTCATTGTTTGTTTGTCTTGTAGTCTTCGTCAACCAAGTATTTTACTGATAATAATAATGTACGCCAGTTTTTCTCCCTAATTGTTGAATCTTTCGTCATACAATTTTGTTGGAATGTTGAACATCCATGTAGGTTAGTTGTAGGTTAGTAGTATGTACGTTATAGAATATTTTACAATAATTGGTATTTTCAGAAAAAGCGGTCAAGTAACTTTCAAACACCTGGCCTTCAAAGGGGGAAAAAGCGGAACACGAAATTTTTCTTTTCACATTTCTATATAGCATGTTGTTGCATATCTCTTGGGGTCTGGTGTGTCATTTACTCGGTTCAAGATAAGTTGAAGAGTTTCGACAGTGTGACAATGACAGGCTTTATACATCGAGGCACATTACAAATGTTGCTCTATGTTTATAAAAAGGAGGTTCGTGAGACGAAATACTGCAGATCAACTACAAAAAAATCTGGAAAATTTCCAGTTATGTTTACCTACCTACATCTTTTTCCACCTAAGTTGTTATTTGAGATGTTGCGTTTGGAAAATACCACGCAAGCGAAGCTGCGTGCAACAGCTAGTGTATTATAATTCCATAAGCACTTTAACTGATAATAATTATACTAATAATAATTTTCCCCAAATCTAAAAGAAAAATATACCAGAAGCTTTACCTTTAATCAAAAACCTGCCTCACATACCAGTTATCCACTTACGCAAACTGTGTACAAAATTATCTACACACTGCTCTTAAGCCACGGAAGAGATTTATAAAACACTCCATACCCCAATGAAGCGTAAGCCGATTAAGCTTAAAATCTAGACTACATTTCCTCGTATTAAAGTACTATCCATTCATATATGAACGCAAAGTCTAGGTAATTTTAAAAATAACAAATGTGTGGGCTAAACTCAATGTAAGAATATTATTTAAACCGTATAAAACTTCTAAGTAGAGTGCTTTAAATATATTCTTCAACAAAATATAAAAATATGTTCTTATGAAAAAAGAAATAATGAAACATTAATTATTTGCTCATTTACTATGTACTGGCAATCATTTGTTTCATAATGGAAAACTATTAGAGCCAGCGCGCACGAGCAACTTTGTCTCCGCAACTATTTTGTCTCTCCCATCAATTTGTATGGGGAGTTGCGTCGCTACGTGCGCGCACTTTCATACTAGCCCATGGCTGGAGAGACAAAATAGTTGCGGAGACAAAAAAGTTGCGGAGACAAAGTTGCTCGTGCGCGCTAGCTCTTAAGAATAGTGATTACTGATTATAACCCATCGCCACATTAAACGCGATATCTGTTTCATAATATATCGTAATCAAAAAAGAATAATTTACAACAAAGGACTATTTTAAATCGACAGAACATTTATAGTTCCGTACACGAATATAGAAGTCTGATCCTTGACCGAATCCCTAAATATCCGATACTGAAAACATCGGACACTAAAATATACGTGTAAAATTAGCTGTATCCGTGCTCAATTGAATGAAGCTGCAGGTATGTTCGATTCTTACGTTATTTAGACGTAAATATGTCGCATCATGGGCGTAGCTAGCCATGGGCTCGGTGGGGCAACAATAAAAAATAATATATAACTAGCAACTGTATGAACCAAGTATGTACCCATTATATCCAGGTCTTCAAATGCCGGCGACCGTACCGCCGGCATTTGCGAAGGCATTTGCGAAGGCATTTGCGAAGGCATTTGCGAAGGCATTTGCGAAGGCATTTGCGAAGGCATTTGCGAAGGCATTTGTGAAGGCATTCGCGATGGCATTCGCGAATGCATTCGCGAAGGCATTTGCGAAGGCATTTGTGAAGACATTCGCGATGGCATTAGCGAAGGCATTCGCGAAGGCAATTGCGAAGGCATTCGCGAAGCCATTGGCGAAGGCATTCGTAAAGGCATTTGCGAAGGCATTCGCGAAGGCATTCGCGATGGCATTCGCGAAGGCATTCGCGAAGGCATTCGCGAAGGCATTTGCGAAGACATTTGCGAAGGCATTCGCGAAGGCACTCGCGAAGGCATTTGCGAAGGCATTTGCGAAGGCATTTGGGAAGGCATTCGCGAAGGCACTCGCGAAGGCATTTGCGAAGGCATTTGCGAAGGCATTCGTGAAGGCATTTGCGAAGGCATTCGTGAAGGCATTCGCGAAGGCATTCACGAATGTATTTTTTCTAGTGTAGGCACTAGAAAAAAAAAGTGTAAAGTAAAAAGTATCAGTGAGTTGTAGAACGTGTAACACAACAAAAGTGAAATTGGAAAGTTAGTGGGGTAACTATAATTGGGGTACTATTCTTATTTTTCTTACAGTTCATGTTCATGTAGCCTCAGCTATTTTCTTTTTTCGTGTGTAATTCGTTGTTCGAATTATTCTTATTCAAAACACCTTATTGTTCACCTACCACACCACGAAATAGATCCAAAAATCTTCAGCCGTTTGGTCGCTGGGCGTATGACACTTGTTAGTTGTTAGTCAGTCAATTTAGAGGTAAATAATACTTACTAATAAAATTATAAAGGTCGCATTTTCTGTGTCGCCTGTAGACTTTCAAGAATCGAGTGTGAATTTTCTTACGGATATTAAGCTTAGTAGTTAGTAGGTACTTCAATTTTTAGATTTGGTTAGGTATCTACCTACCTTCCAGGTCAAAGCTAGAGTGAGGCAAGCGCCCCACCCTGCCCCACCGTGGCTACGCCCATGTGTCGCATTACATAACAAATATGCTTTATCAGAATTTCGAATATAAATTGTTTTAACGAAATTAATAATGAACTGATTTACATTTACGTACTGTTATTATTTTTTTCAAATTATCAACGTTTTTTTTTTTAAATCATAGTAGCGGACTATACAAAAATGCACCTGAAATGCGTGCGGAAGTACCTAAGACAAATGTGCAGTCAATAAACAATCAAGAAACATATTATCCCGCTAATTGACTATCAATGCACAATAGAATATCTTTGATTTCCAGCCAAACATCAACCTGTCACGGAGTAGAAAAATAGTTTGAAATCCAACCAATGAATTATAAAACCGCACCGGCTCGAACCGACATGCTTTCAGAGAAATGAACAGGGCGTCTGTTCGAGTACTTTTGAGGGTTAATCTTAGCTTGTATGCTATGTGAGTAATTGGTCTCTATATCGGGAACATAGTAGAACCAATGATCCGGTGGATTATGCGATAAATGTGATGTTTTCGGGTCGATAATTTGCTGGATGTTTGTACTGGAACTGTGTTTTCGGATTATCGGGCAATGACGCACGTGTGACGTGCTTATGCAAGCCTGGTAGTTTGAATGAGTGGGCGTGCAATTGTATGCTTTGCTGACATACATTTAAATCATTTACGCTTTTGAACAACTTTTATAAATTGTCAACATTATTTAATTTATTATATTTTCGTTCTAAATAGAAATAACACGTCTAGTTTTAGTTTAAAAACACTAATTGGCCTATTCACAATTGAACATTACTTAGGTTGATATTTTAATAATTAAACAATAAAAGAGTTCTCAAAGGTTTTTTTTTGTGTTAACACTCTTGAAACGCGTAATTTGTTTTTACTTTTTAGTCTTAAAACAAAATAATCTAATGAATGACGAAAAAACAACTGCAAATAATACAGAGCATATGCCTATTACCAAACTAACCAAAAAACGATAAAACGTAATGTAAAAATTGACTTTATTTTTAACATAAAAACATTTTATTTCCTTCGCTACAAAGTTGCATAGGTATTTAACGCGAAACTAATACGGCACCTATCGTAAAGTTTTATAAACTTACTTATACTTAGTTCTGCATTCAGTTCTATTACAAAAGGAAACTTTAATAGTATTTAAATGCTGTTTAATTTTACACATTTGAAGTAAAATAAGCTCCACTTTTGTACTTCTTGTAAATATTATTTCATAGGATCATCTTTGTGGTTTCATTTTTGTTGCTTCAGTATTAAAATTTGTGTTACATTGTTTTTTTTTTGTGTACGTATATTTATACAACTAATTATTAACTAAGATTTTAAAATATAATTATCACGAATATTCTGACATTAAGTAAATAAAAATCACCTTATTATCTTATATGTACAAGCTTTTTTGCACCAATATTTTAAAGGTAGACAATATTTATTTAACACGACTCTATATCGTGATTTATTTATTTATCAAAACTTTGAACAGCCCTTAAAAAGTTAATTAATATGCCAAATTTGTTATTTTACACGAAAAACAATAAATCCAACGAAGGCCAACTACGAAATTACACCGTTAATCAGATATTTAAAAGTACCATTGAAACAAGGTTTCCTTTATTTAAACTGTTTAATACTAATTGATATTTTAACTGACAGATAAGATTGCTATCGGTTAAGCAAATGGTTATCACGCGATCATATCACAAGACAGGTTGGTCCACCTTCGCATACAATGGCCACTAGCGGCTTATACTGGCGTAATATAATTTGTCACTTGTAATTATTGGTGAATTAAGATTTTTTACACAGATTGGCTATGGTTCACTATTTTTTAATTTGTTTATGTGACATATTTTTATTATCAAGGTTGAAGATTAATGTTTAATATTAATATTCATATTTTTGGTGTTTAACGTCAATCTTGAGTTTTGGTTTAAACTTGTTAACTAAAGATATTGGCTACGGTATAACAAGTTTAACATTTTCTCTATGTTAATTAACTTAACATACCTACATTACCCAACATTACTAAAGTTGCTAGACTTAATTTGTGTAAGAGGTAACATATTTTATATCAGTTTCCTAACAGTAAGAAAATATATATTTAGATCTTATAGTAACATTAAAAAAATCAGGGATTATTGGAAATACTTTTTTAGTAGGTACTAGCTTTCCACCCGCAGCTTCGCCCGCGCAGTCAAAGAAAAACCCGCATATTTCCCGTTTCCGTGGGATTGCCGGGTTAAAACCTATCCTATTTCCCGGGGTAAAAAGTAGCCTATGTCCTTTCTTGGGTATCAAAATATCTCTATACCAAATTTCATGCAAATTGCTTCAGTAGTTAAGGCGTGATTGAGTAACAGACAGACAGAGTTACTTTCGCATTTATAATATTAGTATGGATTAATATATAATTATTCTTAATATTTCATTTTTTAAAACACAAAATTTCGTATTACATTTGTAACACATTTCTGCCTATATTTTTTTTATGAGAGAATGCCTATTATACCTATATCTTATATTATTTTCTATCCAATAATTTCAATCAGAAAACAATCAAACAACAAAGAATAGTCTGTATTTATCCGTAGCTCATTGCTAATTGTAATTTGTAATAAAGGCATATACTTAATAATTAATATGTGTATTGGTTTTAGGTGCAAGGTATATTTGATACAACGGTGACCCCACACTTAGAAGTTGTTTGTATTAATACAATTTAATGACACTGGAAAAATTCATCATTTAAAAAACATAATGTTTTGCAATTCCTTTTTGAAAACATATCAAGTATTTTATTATGCTGTTTTGCATGTAACGTCAATGAAATATAATATGAATCGAGGGTGCAATTTCTTAAGGAATGGGCAGGTGGCGACAACAAAATTACAGACCGCATTCACAACTTTTCAATCGTTCATAAAAGTTTTATCGTCCTGATTTTCATTGATTTTAGAGTTCGCTGAATTCAATTCTTATTTCTAAGAATTAAATAAAGGCATAGGTAGGTACACTTCAGTTCCACATGGGGTAGTAAAACTTTAATAAAAAAAGATGAAGATTGCATTTCTTTTAAACTAAGAATAAGAAATAGTAGTGTCACAAAAATCATTCACACATAATATACTACATAATAAGAACATTAAAAATTAATGCATCTCTAAATAAGTCACCTGCACATAGTCTACCTCAAACTAGTATTTTCTGGCAATTAATCCGCGAAGTGCAGACTCTACCGAAATATCTTGTCCTAGATTTCTGCTTCAAGCGAAAGGTCTATATTAGTCGAATGTTACATCGGATGTCGTTCAATTTTCATTAATAAACTACCGGGTTAAGCGGTTTTCTGTGTACCGATGTCCGGAAATAATTCCGCCACTGCATTTGAATAAAACTCGCCGTGTCATTTTAATGGAAATTGAAACATTTTTGCGCTTCCTATAGTTTTGTTGCTTTTGTTTTGATAACTGGAGTTATTATGAATATGGTAAACGAACGAGATGCATTTATTTAATACTTAAGTGTTGGGATAATGTTATTATAATAAATAATGTTAATTAAAAAGTAAGTTATGAAAATGGGACACTACTAATATTTTGATTTTATAATCTAACTTATATTTAAATTGAAAACTTAATAATAATTACAAACGCAATTTATATACCTACTTCAAAATTATGACAATTTCTATTACTAATACTTACTTATAATATTTGACTAACAATTTCGCCTAATGAACTTATATCAAGAAAAGGAAAATTTTTCAAAAAAGTTCCTTCCCCGAATTAAGTATTCCTAATCGAACACCCAAAAAGGGGGTGCCATATATCGACCTTGCATTCCTAACCTGTATCCGCAGAACACGAAAATAAAAGGCCAATAGGTCTAAGGGTCATTTAAGTGCCTGTGACATTTCGCTGTGCATAATTGGATAGGGAACTGACGGCCACCCGCGGGGGGACAGGCGTCGACGTGTCAAGCCTGGTTCTGAATAAAATATAGGCATAGTAGGTGGATGCTTTGCCACTTAGCTAGCTCTGAATAATGTATGCAGCTGGAGTTCAGCCTGGTTTGTTTGTGGACCGATTTGCGAGCTGTAATGTAGGTATTATTATTTATGTTTCACTAGCTTACCGCCCGCGGCTTCGCCCGCTTTGTCTAAAACCTAATAAATTATATATTAAAACCTTCCTCTTTAATGACAAAAACCGCATCAAAATCCGTTGCGTAGTTTTAAAGATTTAAGCATACAAAGGGACATAGGGACAGAGAAAGCGACTTTGTTTTATACTATGTAGTGATGGATACTTATGGGTTTACGTAACGTTTAACGTAAGTAGTAGTTAATAAGGCTACTAAATCGCAAATTTCTTACGGTAATTTGAATTTTCATTATTTTACATGATGTGTCGTGTAGCTCATAACAATGATAAATGTGGTTTAAAATAAAACAAAATGTGCAATAATTTAAATCTAACATCTAAAAGAAATGCTTGACTGAAAATTTGTTTCTATGTTGACGTTTAAAAGTTAGTTCTTTATCCACCAACAGAAATGCACTCAAAAGCATTAGTCTATTGTTTCACAATACACATGATATATTACCATACTTTCATCGTTCCAAACTTAAAACACCATTATAGTAAACTGTTGAAGAATATTAAAAAGCCATTATAACTCCGGTCGGATGCGTGTGCGCAGGTGTCGCGCCGGAAGCGGCTGAAATGGAGGAAGGAGGGGTGGGGTTACCGACTCATGTGGCGTAGTCGCGTTGTATGTTTGTTTTATATTATGTATGTAGATATTATTTCCTTTGTTTTCGTTTTAAATAATATCTTAAAGTTTTGTATTTTTAAGTAAAATCTAAAAGTATTTTTTCGTTATACTAGATCAAAGCTTTTGTTCATTTGCCAAATTATTAAATGTTTGTTCGATTTTACGATTTATCGATTGTAATATGTTCAATTAAAAGTATTATTTGTAAATCAAAGCTAAAATTATAATTTTTTTTTCGATATTCCGTTTCGTCTATTGTAATGACGTGTTCAATTGATTGATGTTTTCGCGCGCACATTTTTTGCAACTATTATAAAATAACAGATTATAATAGAAAGCTGAGGAATAATGAACGTATAATTGTAAATTGTAGTTCCAGTATAGACAATACATAATTATAAAGGGGTTATTATGGCCGTAATAATGTAGAGAATAATTAGATGTCGATAAATGGTCCCATAGCCTATCAATTTGCTTAATGTTAGTTTGCAATCAATTATACCCCGTTTATTGCTGTACAAGGTGAAATAATAAAGATTTAACGGTGAGTAATGTGAAAGTAAAAATAAAATAGGAGAAGGGATTCGTTTGGTAGATAAATTCTTTATAAACAAATATCTTTTATTTTTATAAAGAAAAATATTCGTCTGAATGTCTTATATTTTCAACGAATAATTCCAACAATATATAAGAAAGTAATTTGATCAGGATTCAAAATATCAATTTGTTTCGTAAAATAAAGAATTAAAACGCTAACGTAGAAACGCTCAACATAGAGCTCTACAATCTACATGCTACAAATTCAAACTGAAATATTTATTTATTCAACTACAAATCTTGAAGTTTTTGAATTGTCCAAATTTAGGCAAATTTTGGACGACATCGTAATCTATTACATAGTAAATATAATTTTAAAAAGATAATTATCAAATATATTCACAAATAAACACATAATATGTAAGTTTGTCACAAGATCTTTTTTTGTTTTTTTCACGACGCGACAGCAAAAATCTTGCAACCTCTGAGTTTAAAGAAACAATCTTTTATATCTAACAGGTGTGTCAAATCCTTGAAAATGACGGCTGAAAAAGTACAACGCACGCCATCTGCGCATACGCAGGGGAGAAATAATGATTCCTTAATACACTCCCGGTGAAAATAGATTTCATGTGTGTTCATTGCTGTCACCAGGTATGTAACCTATTTATCCTCTAATTGATTTGACATTTCCATGTCTGAACGTTTTTTCTTCAATTAATAATGAGTATATTTTAGTTTTTAATCTATACTTACTATTATAAAACTAAAGAGTTTTTTTTTGTTAGAACGTGCTAGTCTCAGGAACTACTGGTCCGATTTGAAAAATTATTTCGGTGTTAGATAGCCCATTTATCGAGGAAGGCTATAGGCTATATTATTGGTAGTAGTAGTTATAAATGTAAAGGTGTGCCTTTGAAGTTATTATGTGTTTTTTGAAGTTATTAAGTTATTATGTGCCTTTGAAGTTATTCATATGTGTGTGTGTGCCTGTGCTAATACTGACATTTAAATGTCTAGCTTGTAAACCATGATTTTATGACTTTTTTGTGCGATTGAATTACAAATTTATTCAAAATTAGAGCTATAATCATAAACACACAATATTTATTAGGCAATAATTAATAATAACGTTAATATCTACATATTGTTGTAGTTTTATTTACATCACACAACTTAAAAAAAAAATAGCCTTAATAATATGAACTTCCACATTATATTTTAGTACTTAACTACCAATAATTTTTTGTTTTTTTTTTTGTTAAAAAAATCTTTGAAAGAACGCTGTCTTTTGAGTGAAAAGCAGAGCATTCTATCTACATGAGACCTACATAATATTATAATCGTTTTGTTGAACATCATACAAGATTAATATGGCCTTAGATTTAACATGGCGCATGCGTTAAAATATAAAAATCATGAAATCAGATTTCAAAATGTTAACGGATGCAATAATGGTAACTCAGGAGCGCCGGAGGGTCAACGACCGACATTTTTTTCTGCTCACCGGCTGGGCGCGCTTCCTGTCACAATTTGTCTCATTTTTTTTTTTACTTACCGTTACAGGAACGTTTTTGTCGCCTGTTTTGGTTCCGTTTTTTCATGTTCAATTATTGTGATATTCAAATTACAATCAGACGCTTTCATGTGTCTTGTTTGATGTGACTTTATGTTATGAAGTGATGCATAATAATTAAATTGGTCTTTTTGGAAATATTGATTCAATTTCAACTGTCATGGCAAGAAAAAATAATTTATTTTTATAAATATCACAATTGGTAAACGCTAATAGATTTTAAGCTATCAAAATCAAAAATAAACCTTAGCATGCTAGACCTCTTTAATAATCTCAAAACACGAAATCCCAAAGCATAAATAGATTAAAAAATATCTTCCTCTATTTAATACCACTCAATAAAAACAATTACCCCGCAACACTACAATTAATGAATAATAAAAGATCCGTATATTTCGGAAGCATACGCGCTGCGGCCATTACCGATCCGATTGCTAATTCAAATTGACACGCCAGACGAAAATATCCCCGTCTGGCTGTGGGGAGGCGTACCCCCATCTCAATGCACTTCTCATGTCATAATGGTTTTGACGCCTACCTCTCTTCATAAACTTGATGCTTTATAAATGAGTCCGTTTATTTCATATCATCTGCATTTTGCGATCCAATTTGGCGGACGCTTTTAATGGGCTTGTTTATTTGTAGATTATGGTTGAAAATTGTTTTGGTCAATTATTTTGGTCAGAAAGAAGGAACCGAATTGACTTATTACCTATATAAGCTGATGTTTATGGGTGTAGCACTTTACCGCCTTAAAAATCATTATATTCATACGTTAGTTGTACAAATAAATCATACATGTAATAGCAGACATCATTTCAGATAGTTATAAGCAGTAGTAATAATACAAGCTGTAAATCATAAGATTTTACCAAAGATGTAGCAATAAGCCGCTCCGTAGATGCAGTAGAGCCCGCGCCCACCTACGGACGCGTCCAAGCGGCGCGCAAAACGTAGCGCCACCTCTTGCGCTTGCCGCGGAATCGCTCGCTTTCAATGTATAAATAATCATTTACCAATACGTCGGAAAACACGCAAACCACTGGCCGTACTACGATATTTCAGGAAGGTGTTCCCCCGTCCGTCAGACGCAGCACATCCTATTTATAAGCGTCTATGTATAAATTCACTAAAAGTTAACACCACAACACACGTAACGAATATAAACTCGGAAAAGCCTCTATTAATAATCGACCGACTGACTTTGCTACCAAAAATAATAGTCTAATTGTGAAAAGTTTATGCGCGATGGGTCGTGGACCGGCTATCTTCGGGGCGGCTAAACTTAGTGGTGCGTACGAGCCAGATGGTAAAATTAGTGCTGATCCGAGACGCTGTCTGCTTGCTGCCCATGACGCTGCGTCCATTCACAGCACACGCCGCGGTGACGAACGCGGTACAAACTGCCAAACTTATGACATACCATTTTCGATTGTCCCGTGTTCTGCCAGGTGAGAAGACGGCACTGGGCACGCCCTTCGTAAAGGATGGAATTGGTGACACTGGTGGCAGTTCTTCCCATCCTTACTCTTAATACGAAAGCAAAATTAATTGAAAACGGCTCAAGGTTGAACACTTAAATTAGATAGATAAATGATGGAAAAGGTTGCAAAAACTGTAAAATACCCTATTTTAGAAACAGGTTAATGTGGGTTTATATTCAAATTAAATATTTTACTCTAATTACGAAATTGAAACATTACGAACATGTTTATCTACAAAAAACAGATTTGATTTGATTTGAATGAAATTTGGTATCTAACAAAATTGAGTAAATATGTAAAACCGTTAAGATATGGAATATATTATAAAAACATACGTTTGCTTCATTTAAGTACTTTAATGGGCTGAATGAGGAAGCCTTTTGATTTTATGTTTCATAAAGTTATTCCATGCCTTTTGATTCTTCAGTCAAGCCTTATGGAAATAAAATGTTATTTATTTGTAAAAAAATAGTAAGTAACCTTACGTACTTGATATTTTAAATGTAAATGTATTTTACTAAGAGGTTTTCTAATTAGTTAAGTTTCAACTATTTTAATCACAGAGCAGTTTGGGAAATAAAATTGTTTAGAAAACGTACAGACAGTTATTTAAATTTTCCGTGTAACCGTTATACTTTAAAATATTCATATAAAAATAAATGCCGAATACATAATATTATGTGTAGGTAGCTGAAAAGCAAATAGCACAGCAACAAAACAGATCAATACGACAGAGAAATACAAACTATCGATTTTTTGTAAGTATCATAAAGTATGCATATTCGAGACTCCTCGTGTTGTGACGACAGTGTAAAATATTGGCGGGTTTAAAACTTTAGGCCCAATTGAGTTCGGTTACTTTGACCCCGGGAAATCTGATGAAGCGGCAACACAAAGGGATGCTGGGCATATTCAAATATAATGGGCTCGGTAATTTTCGGAAGTAATCACACATTTTATTCGTAACCTTTATTATGTGACTGTAGCTTAACTTTTTCGGAGTTCAGACGCGTGTTCTGTTCAGTATAAATCAAGGACAATGTTCATTTAATTGATCGTATTCTATGGCGTGTGTTTGTATTAAAATTAATGTGTTTGAGTCTATTTAAAAATACATTATTGAAATATTCATGTACCTATCGTACCATAATATATTTTATTTATTTATTTATAATATACGTACGTGGCTCAAAAAGAAAATAACAGAAAAAATTGAAATATTGTAAAGGCTTTTCTGATATTTTGATAATTTCGCCGTTCCCTTAACTAGATGATTGTTTCACTTGAATGTAATGAAAAAAAAATTAATGGTTTAAGACACGTTTAAACCAATAATACAAATGGGAATCGTGAATGTATATTTTTTTACCGACATACGATTTAGGCCACAGTTGAAACTTTACAGACAGACGTAGTAAATTAATAGATTGTTCTTTCAGGTACGAGCGACGCGGCCTTCAATAGCTCTCGAACGGGTACAATTGAGTAACACGGAAAATACAGATAAAAAATGTGTGCCGAGGACTAGTGGCGGGAGTGAAACTTATTTGGCAAAATTCAAAGATACCAAAATCGTAAAAGAGCACGTGTGCCGAAGACACGCGACAGAAGTGTGACTCCTTTGGCAATATTTAAAGATACCAAAACTTCGCCTTACTCCATGACGTGACGTTATAGCCATGACGCGACCTTGAAATTTTACTCTCAACGCAACTAAAGATTCACTTCAAAAACATGAAAATAAATACGCAGTAATTAACAGGGGACACGTGCAAAACCGAATACGCTTGTCAGACGCCTTTGCAATGCCCCTGGCAGCTGATTATCATTCAAACGGAGTGCTTCCCTGCGCTGTTATATTATTCTCGGAATTAAGTTCCTGTTTAATAACTTTTAAACCTCTACCCGAGGTGTATTGTTGTACTTGACCTATTAGTTTGAAAAAGGATTACAATTTTCTTTGGTATACGATTTATATTACGATTTACGAGCATAATATTTTCTTTCTCTTCAATCATAGACAAAGAAATATATTTATATGTGACGATTTTATTTCTAAACACTATTATCTTTATTAATGCTTATATCTTCTTTACAAATATCCAAGTCAAGATAAAACGTTCTCATATTATTCTCATCAATAACACAAATTATATAACAGACACTAATATTCGATATTTATTTAAGAGCTAAAATGACATACGACGGCGACTTGTTGCTTGGACACAAGCCAGGAACAGAACTATAATTCGCTACGTGATTTATAATATCACGTGTAGTTACTAATGCGCTTCCTTGACTAGTAGATAGATGTATATGTAAAGAAACCAAAGAGATAAAACATATTATCTTTGTGTACACTATGTTATATTATATAGCTGAAGAATTTGTTTGTTTGCACGCATCAATATTAGGAATTACCGGTCCGATTTTAAAATTTATTTTAGTGTTAGATTGCCTATTTATCGAGGAAGGATATCATCACACTAAGAGCAATATGAACGGAACTCTACTGGCTCTACACTCTACAGCTCTACCTAGCTCATAAAATGAGATACATATTATTAGTTGTTATATTAATTTCACCAAAATACATATTATAGACGAAGCTTTGACCTAACAATCACCTGAAGATGAAATTTAAGTCAATACAGAGATTTCTATCGACATCTCAATAACAATTAATACAAAATTCGATACAATTGACAATTATCAAATACACTAATTGGTTAACAATGGCCAGTGACCTATGAGTTAAATTAAATCGTCGAGTTTACTGAGGTTCTACCAAATATAATATAGTTTGGTTTCATTGACCAATTCGTAGACGTTCTACGAAACACGCGATTAATAAATTTACGATGTTAAATTATTTTTGGACTTAGATACTTAATTATAAATTTGATAATTATTCTTAGATTCTGTTCGTTTAAAGCCTATCTACTTGTAGTATGAAGCAATATTTCGGAGACGGAATCCACGGAAATTAGTATAGTCTAATTATAGAAGAAATACTTTTAGAATAAGCCTTGTTAAAGTTTGTAACTCTCTATTTCCTAAATAAATTTATCGTTTAACCAATGTTTTGTAACAAGCCAAAAATAAATATTAAAAAACAAAAGAACGTTGATTGTAATTAATAATAATAAGTAGTACTATCTAAAATATGAATAAAAACCTCCAACTTTTATCAAAAGCTCAAGCTTTTATCAAAAGCTTAAAACTTTTATACTCTATAGAGTGAAGAATCCGACGGACGTTCAAATGCAAGCTACAAATCGTATTTACAACCAAAATCCGATACAACATAATCACTCCAAACTATAATGTTACCATGAAACGATTGAGTTTCCTTCACTAGTGTAGCATTTATATATTATTCACCAAGCCAGTCTCGTAGAACAAGTGCCGGGTTGTTTGTCGGCTCTGCTCTGTGACAGCCTTTGATAGTTGGCTGAATTCTTGATTTCACTTCTTTGTATTGCACTTTGAACGGTAATGTTGGCATGAAGATTAATGTGGGTTTTTTTGGATTTTACGTTGGTAGTCGTGTTTTTTGTTGCTTATTGATTAGGTTATGCAGAAATTAAAACGTGTACCTAATAATGTCTTATTCCGAATTCTTGATTTCCTTTCTATAAATGATTTGCACTCTGAATGTGGGCTTAAAGATTAATTAGGTTTTTACGTTATTATTCGTGTATATTTGTTGGTTATTGATTAGGTTATGTTCAGAAATTAAGATGTGTTAATGTATTATGACAAGCTGTAGTATTTTTTTTAAATAGGATTTTGTAGACTAATTACCTTGAATAGATAAGTGACGAATTTTAAACAAATATTCTACTTAGTAAAGCAGGATTTGAAATGAGCAGGAATAAATGATTATATCGTTAATTTAACGTTATTTGATTTAGGAAATGTATGATTTACGAGTAATTCTGTCTAAATCGGAAGAGCGTTTAGAGCTAAGGCTAACAATTAATGTACTGACAAAGTTATAAAAAGCTCTCGCATTATAAAATTCATCAGTCAAACAAAACCGATTTTTTTTTCTTGAGTTTTCAAACTCAACTCAAACATTCATTTATTCAATTAGACTACCTACTATTTAGTAGCACTTTCGAATCGTCATTAGGTACAGAAGTATTTTTAATATTTACCATTTGATTTGATTTGAATATACCTAAGTATATTCCTAATTATTAGTTTAAGTAATTATTAATAATACGTATTTACGGGTTAATTCATTTAAATTTCGCTCAAGTTAATTTTCAGTCGCCTTAAAAATTAAATTAATAAATTTGCAAATATATAAAGGAAAGTTTTACACAATACCTAGTCTTAAATTTTTATTAATTTCTAGATCCATTCTTATAGAAGAGGTGAAGCCTTGAATGATTAAAGTTACTAACAGATTTTAAAATATGCTTAGTCTGCTCTGACAGTCGCCTAACTATTACCTCAATTATTCGATTATTAATTAAAAATTTATAACTTTTGATATTAAAACTAGGTTTCGAATAGAAATTAGATTATTTGGAGTTACGACGGTTTGCAAGTAAATTTCAGCCTTGTAAAACTACGTTAATAATATACCTACGCGAGTAATTCATTATACCCATTATAATGAATTAGCTTACTACCCGCGGCTTAGCCCGCTTTTTCTCAAACCTAATAATTACAATTAATACAATTTTACACTAAAACCCACCTATTAAATCACTCTATCTATTAAAAAAAAACTGCATCCGTTGCGTAGTTTTAAAGATTTAAGCATGCAAAGGACATAGGGACAGAAAAAGCGACTTTGTTTTATACGGTGTAGTGATTTCACTCAATTCACAAAAGATTTTGGCATATAGAAATAGGTGAATAATATTTTATGTAACATGACATAAAATTCATATTGTGTGTGATATTATGAAAGTAAGAGACAATATCTGTAATCGCGTTGAAGCTTCAAAGACATCAGCCATATGAAATATTTCAGCTCCATCGAATATTTTATAGATACGTAACATTTGTAAGGATTATTGTTTTTTTCATACAAAACTTATACGCGATAATTTTAGTATCAGTAGACTTTGAAATGATAATTAAAAAGAATATATTATAAGAAGTAAGTACCTTGATGTTTCTTTTTCATAAAGCAATACAAGAGGAAAATTTATCTCGATTATGTCAAAATTCAAGACATCGAATCAAATCTCAAGAGACGGCAAGGTTATTGAACTTTGTGTACCTTTGTCCAGCTTTTTAAAATCTTAATTTTATGATATTTTTCCTCTTCTTCTCGTTTTATTTCGTCACTTATATGGAAATAAACATAACAGTTTAAAATATTTATTACAATCAATATAATATAACATTAAAGCCGAACCGAATAGTGAATTTATGATTGTACCAGACCTGCGGCTTCGCCCGCGTTTTCAAAGAAAAACTCGCATAGTTCCCGTTACTGTGGGATTTTCCGGGTCTTCAGATACCTTATTCACATACCACACTTCACATACCAAATTGTACTGTTATCGGTTCAGTAGTATTTGCGTGAAAGAGTAACAAATATCCATCCATCCTTACAAACTTTCGCATTAATATTATTAGTAGGATCTGAAGATCTTACACTCTATTCATAATGAAGCTTGGCTTACAAATTTCACAATTCATAACTCATCAAACTCGTCTTGGTTCTTGTTTTACTATGAATACATAAAACGTCAGAATTCTGTCGGTTAATTACCACCGTGGAGGTGCAGGGCAATCTCTCGTCACGGCAAACGGATCATTAAAGTTCACCGACCACCATCAAAATGGACGACACCATAGAATATAACACAGATACTTTATTTCTAACTTTCTTATAATCTTTGACTGCTATATATTTTGTAGAAAATTCCACAGATGCTTTGTTTCAAACTTCGTATAGGTACCTAATCTGTGTATGTTTTTAGAGTTACCTATAACTGACGTAGTAACTATTTAGTAATCTGTGATACCATGGTTAAAAATGGTACTTGAAGTAAGATTAACAACAGCAAACGGTTTGTTGTAATCTTCGTCGTAGAAATGTAAGGATGTAAGACCTTTTTTATTTAAAAGATAAAAATACTAAGTATTAGCTATTACTATTATTCTTATATAGGATAGGGTTTTGTTGAATACGTAAATAATAAATACTTGCTTATAGGTATTATTTCGTAGTTTATGCTTTCTTGTACTTAAAATTTTACTTCAGTTTGATTAAATAAATATATTATGAGCAAAGCATTTGATAATAACATAATTAGTTACGTCTTTCCACAACCAACAAAAACATTACAATCTCACACAAAAAGCGAGTGAAATAAAAACCTCTCAAAACGTACCATATCTGATTATTCACTGTTAGCTTTAGGGCGGGAGCGTATCGCTGAAAATAGCTCGCACGTGCCATCGGCTGCCCAAGCGCAATGAACATGGCCGCCGCTGCGCGTGTGTGCGTTGATTTATGCAACCGTACCAACCACTCACGATACGCACAAGCTGAAAGCAACCTTATTACAACTGTGTTGAGGTAAAAATTGCTTAACAGCAATAAATCAAAACACAACTACGCACAACGGTTAGTGTAAAGGATTGTACACTCTATTTCTAAGTAAATTAGGGTAGTTTTTGTGTGATAGAGCGATTTATTAGCCGCTTAGTTTGTAATGGTGAAAAATCCTATGTGTGCAGTGGGTAGTGTGTTGTAACATTGGAAAAGGTGTAAAAGATCATTTTTTATTGACCAAATTGTTAACCTCTATATGCCTTATTGGTTTTCATGTTTTTATAATTGAAATAAATAATTTGCTTTGTTATTTACATTTAGCTCTGCTCTAGCTGTTCTGTAGATGACAAAGGCCTTAAATGATGATAACTGTTTTTTTTACGAAAAAATTTTTTGCAAAATAAGTGAACGA
Source organism: Colias croceus (assembly GCF_905220415.1). Lineage (NCBI taxonomy): Eukaryota > Metazoa > Arthropoda > Insecta > Lepidoptera > Pieridae > Colias > Colias croceus. The sequence goes on from NC_059537.1 coordinate 11,288,888, forward strand.
AATGAGTAAATGATTTTATCACCACTTAACGAATAACACACAACATTTAAAAAAACATACAAGTCATCCCTTAAATAAAAAAAAAAGAAATAAATCAACTTAATATTCGCTTGAATACTTTTAAAGTCGAAATCCTCTGTCAAAACGTTCACTTTCTTTATTTTTTGTAGAACGCGGTGAAGAAAGAATTCGCCAAGTTAAACTCAAATAAACACACCAATTTCAAACTTACTTCTTTGTCCACAGTTTATTTTACATTACTTTTAAATTGTGTTTTTATAAATCTGAGTTGATTTCACTTTGCAAAGCTGAAAAGGGATAACTTTTACGATGGAATTGTTGTTTTATATTTTTTTATAATAAAGTGAAATTATTCTAATTTATATACTTTTTAGATACGTAGCCTATTTTATATTATGTTAGTTATTAATTATAGTAGACGAGAAACATGTTCCAAGGAAGTATTCAATATAATAATTACATATGGAACACTACATTCACGCATAATACGCAGAGAAAATTAAAGGTTTAAAATATAAAAGCTCTTATAATACATTTTTATCATAATTTCATTTTAAGTGAGACGATTTCGCTTCAATTGCCACCTATTCTTTTCGACTGGTTCGACGCATTACATAACGTTCAATAGAAAAAAAATAAGACGTCGTCTACCGGCTTTCTACCGGTACCTACGGCAAAACTAACAAAATATAGTCAATACACAGGTAACTTAGCTTCCAGCTGGCGAGATAGCATAAGTTTTGTCCAGTTAAGTGTGTCCATTATAACGTTACAATAATAAAACATTTCTTCTTTATAATATTAATTAAATATTTATTTCATCACAGGTGACTCATCCCTCCCTTATTCTTCACACATGTTGTCTAACGCATTTGTGCCGACATTTTTGCATATATCTGAATCACTTCGCAGACAAATTGATGCCATGCCATTAAATTATTTTTATACTCTCGAATTGTGGTGTTTTATAGTGAAAGGCACCTTGGATTTATGAGCTACGAATCATTATTTTCTGTGTTTTTGATGCTATATTTACTTTAATTCTATTATATGACACATAATATCACTTGTGATATGACAAATGAAAGGTACATCACCATACGATACAGTGTTTTCTATATTCCAATTTTTATAGCATGCACGGTACAATGATTGAATGGTGTAGGTCTGTAAATCTATATTTTGTACAGCCATCGCCAACATTACTTCATATGAACGTTATAACGAACTTTATAAGTCTCGATCATAGTGAAAAATATTAATCTATACCTACTTATCTACTAAAATTAAAGTAAAGGGTGGAAGTAAAGTTGCTGATTTTGTATGTTTGTAGGGGTTGATGTTCGGAATTGTTAATTGATCCGATCAGCAATATTATACTTACAGAGAGCTACATCTTTTTGTGTGTCAGATTATCTCTATCTTTATGCTCTATCCCAAATTATCAGGCGAAGCTGAAGAATGCAGCTAGTAAAGATATTGTCTAACTTATTCATATTCTATATCCATATGTATATAGATATAGTTGCACACTAATGGAAGTTGGTGCTTCATACGATTTGATCTTTGTTAATTTTCCAAGTCAACGATCTTAGGTTACCGCACACACGTAAAGCTTATCGTTTCCGATTCTACATATATTATATAGTTTAAACTACCTATGTGTAAAAACTCTATGGTATAGCATTAGAGTATATATGTAATTGCAAATTGATTAGTAATATCTTAAGAAAAGATCCGAATAAAACCTTATAAAAGTTATAAGTTTAATTAAGTTTTCATATGTTTTAATATAACGCAAATGTCGTTGTTTCGGAAAAACGTTTGAAATTCTCAGATAATTCATAATTAAAATAAATCTCTCTCCTCTCTCTGATTTTAATTTAATGTCAAATTAGCAAAATGCTTATTACACATCTGTTCCAACTTATCAATCCGAATTCCCGAAGTCATTCTTCATATTCAGAATCAATAATACAAAACGGCATATTATAAAGATATTTACGATCATCACCGTCTATGAACATTTGCAGAAGTAGAACCTCTGATAGATTGAATGTAAATGTATTTTTGAATTCTACTTCAATCACGATAGAGAATATAGTCTTGATATTTATAAAATCACAATTCTTTTCACGAAGTTCTATTTTGTCTTACCGGAAGACAACAATTGTATAATTAACTAGCTTACCGCCCGCGGCTTCGCCCGCTTTCTCTAAAACTATTTGAAATTTAAACTATCCTATCTCTCAAGTTGGATCGAACTGCACATGGTGTGCGAATTTTATTATAATCGGTTATGTGGTTTAGGAGTCCATTGAAGACAAACATTGTGACACGAGATTTATATATATTAGATTAGATTAGACGTCAGACGTAGCTGCGCCGCGCTTATTATACTCTTTGTTACGTTATCCAAGTATTTCTTAAGTTTTAGTGAATCAACTTGTTTTTTTTTCTCAAGTGAGTCACGCAAGCGTCACACAGCGCAGCTGCCAAAGGATCTCATCTTACTTTGCGCACGGCGCACGTGTCGCTAACATTTCACTATTGAAAACATCATAAATCACATTTTATTGCACGCGAAAATGTTTATTGTTGTGCACTATTGAGATGTCATTTTGCCATATCACGGGACTATGGTTTTCAGTTTCTGGAAGGGTTCCGATGCCATAATCGCCGCGTGTTTACTGTTTTGCTTGGACTCGATTATTGGCTAGAATGTTATTGTTTAGTCGGGTTGTGTAACGGGAAATTAAATTTCCTAAATGATATACATTCAGTATCATTCCATAATATTCAATTATATTGCTGGTGTATACTTATTAAATTATTAAAGAAAGTTTTTACTTAACAGTTTTATACCTACTATTTAAGAAGTTATTGTGGCATTTGTAACCTCAAAACATCTCATTGAATTCATAGTTCCGATATCCAACTAACCTCATTACTCTTCCCAACCTAAAATCTGCCAAAAGAAGATAGAGTCTCAAACCAAAACAGAATTATATGTTAAACTCTACATAATTGAAAAAGAAGTAAAAAGAAACGGCAATCATTCAGTCGCCGAGAAAAACGATAATGAAGGGGAGGAATGTTGGAAATCTCCAGTGTCGTGGCGGGAGTCGGGGGCTATATTTAGCTGCGCGGGCGACGCGCGTTGGGCGCATGCGCGTGCCCAGATGTGACGCCGCCGCCAGGGGACAATGGGACAGGTGATTTGAGGTTTTTACATTGTATGAAATACTCATGGAAAGCAATTTTTTGTTAACTTAATCATAATTTAGTTAAGGAAGAGTGGGCACAGGTTTTTCTAAACTTACTAGGAAGACCCATCAATTTTTCTTTTTAAAAAATTATGCGTATGAAATAAATAATTTTTCGTTTTTTTGAATATTGAAATATTTTATATTTCTTTTATATTGAAATATAAAGTGTATGTGAGTGCTTCACACACTATTCATGAATAACTCTTTTAAAAATTAAAGTCTTGTACATTTCAATAATAATTATTAGACTAGTGTGAAATGGTTAATTTTAATTTATCAAATGACAACATTTATATAAATCTGTAAGTATTATCCTGATCTGCGCATTATTTTTAATTAATTTTCCAAACTACTTTAACATTGTGAGTATAGCGGAACGATTTTTTATTCCATAAACAATTTAAATACTTTAAATATGAAATAAAAAAATAATGAAATAAATGATCGAGTCAAATAAAACATTCTTGTAGATATTTCATAATTCTAAATAATCTTGTGGATTAATTTTGTAGCAAACTTAAATTTTGCTCTACCATTTTTTACGCGTACCTAACACTTTCTTTATATAAAAAAAACGCGTCAAAATTGTTATCTATTAGGTATACTGTGAATAAGAAGAGATTTATCTTTAACTTATGATTCATTTTATTATTATTTTTATTGTGAGTTTTAACCAACCAACGTTTTCAAATTATTAGGCTGGTTGCAGAGCTTGACCGACCATCAGTGCGTACGTCAGCCGCGCTTGTCATATGTATGGAAATTCATAAAACCGTTCATTATAGCTAGACCGACCATACGCACGCGTATTGTCATGCGTAATAGTGTCATATAGTCATACAATAATAGTTGATGTATCGTCAGGACCGACGCGACGGTACGCACTGATGGTCGGTCAAGCTCTGCAACCAGCCTTATACAATGTTTTGCATACATTATTAAATTTTACCAACAACTCCAACGCTCAAAACAAGTATAAAAACATAATAAACGTAGGTAAAAATGTACTTTATCCACTTTCTCACGCCACAGTAGAAGGACATTTACAATTAACTTTCAGCGAAGAGAGAATATTAACTCCAAATAGATAATTACATTTTGTGAAAATAATATTTGGAACATTCATTTACATACATGCGTTTTGGAACGAAGTTTATCGCGAGTACGCTGGCTAAGGGGTGAACTAAAAAAAAACTTCATGACAGTTTTGCTTTAGTGCGCAGCGCTCGTAGAGTTATCATTCCTTTGCGTATTTAATTTATCATTTAATTCCTAAATAATGTTAATTTCTTTAATTACACCTCCGGTTAAGACAAAATTTTTGGATATACTTATTTGAAAACGAAAGAAACTTCGTTCCAATCGAATGCCCAACATGTGACACCTCAGACATTTCTTTATATAAACATAGACTGCACTCTAATATGATGTATAATGTATATGTATTGTCTCATGTATAACTGTGAAAGAATTTTAGAAATCGTTCCCATAGTCTGGAATTCAAAGAAACAAGCACTTCAGGTTTTTATTAATGAAATTGATTGTACTGGTCATTTCCGTTCCAATACTTGATGCAACGAACTCTTTAAGTGTCAAATCTTACTAGGTTTTACCAGTATATGCCGTTGATGCTTTTAAAAAATAGATATCTACATTTTTTTACATTCTCACATTAACATTCCTTGCTTATGTCTTTCTCTATTATATTTTATACTAGCTTTCAGCCAGCGGCTTCGCCCGCGTAGTCAAGGAAATACCCGCATAGCGTCCGTTCCCGTGGGATTTCTGGGATAAGACCTATCCTATGTCCTTCCTCAGGTGTCAAGCTATCTTTATCTTTGAAGCAAATCTATTATTTTTCAGATTAGCTTGGACATATTATAGACAAAAATTTTAAAAACTACTTGGCTACTTGGTTATCGATTGTAGAAATCACATTCCAAGTATTCTTTTAAAAAAAAATTATATTATATAATGTTTTTTTACTTTCCTACGATTTTATTATAATTATAGATATTGCTTGCTTGGTAGTGATTCGAATGCTTAATGCACCTGCCTTCACACTTCAGTCTGAGCCAAACACACGTATTCACGGGTCGATTTATATAAATTAATTCATCTGTACATTCTCTCTGCCAGATATGGTTCGAACAAAGAAATGCCAATGTTAATACAAATAATATTTATCCGCCTGTCAAGAGCAAAGCGAGTGCATTAGTTGAATTTTTTAAATTGTTTTTTTATATATAAAAGCAATACTTCAAAGTAAAAGAGTAGAGTAGTAGGTAGTAAAAGAAGTAAAAAGGTAGCATTGTTATTAAATTAATTGAAAATCGATTACATCTACATTATAATTAAAATGAATGCTCATGAATTACTTTCATTTTAAAACAGGGTTTTAATTGAAAATATTTTTCATATGAGTTAAATAAAAAATTGGTTCCTTCATCGAATATCCAATATTTAAGGTGAACTTAATGAATAATTAGGAGCGGTTAATTTATTTCGTCAGAAAATAATGAGATAAATCCTCGTCTTGCTAATTTACGATTAATTGAGGCACTTTATCCACCGGATTGAATAATTAACTAATTTATTTAAGATAATACAAAATTATCTTTCGATATCGGTTATCGATAAAATCTTCGACATTTAAAAAAGTTAAGGTCAGTTTATTGTTTTGATCGCGAAGTGACAGCTTGTAAAAATAAAACTTTTTTTTTATCCTTGAAGTTGTACGAATATAGAACATAATTATTATCTACAGTTAAGTAATTACTAGTTGAAAATAAATAAATATTTAATAAATATACCCTACTATTCAACAGTACGGCTTCAACTAGCGAGCCTCTATTTTTTTTAGTTTGTTTTTGTAACAAATAAATACATGTGAAAAATAATATTCATAAATTTTGTTTTTAGGCTTCTTGAAACTGGAAAAATTAAACAGCATAAAACCTGCCTATCCCAAAGATCATCGATTTCCAATAACAGAACAGATTTAATAAGATTCCATAAACAATGATAGAAAAGTCAATATGCAAGACCTACGTTTCAGACAACGCTATATAGCACAGAGTATAAAATCTTATAGATATATTACAGCATAGTATGGTTTATCGTAGTGTTGTTGGCAGATCGCCAGGCGGCGTCTCTGGCGCGCAGCCAACGCACTGAAAAACTGGCCGTCGCGCATCTTTGATATGCGTCATGCGCGCGCACCGCGTGTTGGATAAACGTTTGTGGTCTATGAATGTTTTACCATAGAGTTTGTGATAGAGTGGAGTGACCATATGACAATAAATATCTACCATAAACAATATCGCACCTTCGGTAGAACAAGGGCACAATTACAGTTTTTGCAATTTTACAGGAGAGCCATTTTAAGATATTTGTAGTACTTAATGTGGTCTAGCTATGATAATATTTTTTTTATGGTTGTTCTGCTTTGTATGACATAAACTATATACTATATTCTTTTAGGTGTATCGTTTACAAATATTAAAAACTGCTAGTTTTTTTTTAATAATATTTTTTTCTTAAGTAGGTGTACATTTGTGCCCATGTTCCACCAACAAGAAAATTAATTTGTAAATATGGCCATATCTAAAGCTTTAAGTTAATAATTTTGGAATGATAATAACGTGTTTTTTTGTATAAATGTTTTATTTTCTTAAACACTTTAGAAAGCCGCAGTACTTTATCACAAAAATAGAGATCAAAACTTACTAATCAGCCATTACACATCTTCAACAATCTGAAACTATTATGTTTCCTAGCAAAATTCTTTGGAATCGCTTTAAAAATTGGAATAATATTATATTAAGATAACAGAACAAGAAAGAATCATAATTCAATTCCTTGACATTAAATAATTCCTCCTTTTTCGTGGCATTTTTTATAAGGCTTATGTATTCTGCCGGAGTGCATATTGATATTGGGCCAGCTTTTTTTGCACGTTTTACATTCCAGAATGGACGGCATCGGCTTTATGCTGGGTCCCCTAATTTATGTATGATCGATTTTATAGGCAATGTGTTCACAGCAAAATAATACATTCCAAAAACAAATTTGAAAAAGAAAAATAATTATTTACGAATAAATATCTTACTAATATTATTATTTATTATGTAAACTCGAAAGTTTTTGAGGATAGATTTGTGGGTGTGAGGGTATGTTTGTTGTATTTTGATTGGCAGTCCTATCGTTTAAATTTCTAAAAAACTAACTTGTTTTTTTGCTCTCTACAGCAATTATCGGAATAAAATGTTACTTTTAAGACCATGGAGTATAACAAATCTTGGACAGACAAGGGCACAATTGTCTGAACGACTTTGTCCTCCCAATTTTTAAATCGTAAACTAGGCATAAGTGTGACAGATATGGCCTTGTCGTTCCAGAAATCAAAAACATTATAGGGCATATTTACATAAACGACGTTAGCGCTCCAAGTGACAGCTAGCTCAGTCCCCGCCGATGGCACAACTAACCAATGAGACTTTGTCTCGCCAAGAGAGAAACAAAATAGCGCCAAAATGACAACGCCACTATTTCAATCTGGCTGTTTTTTGTAGGAATTAAACGAATGTCTTTGTCCCTCCAGTTGAAAGTGCCTTTTTAAAGCATTTCTGCATATTTAAGTCATTTTGGCAATTTATGACAATTATGCCCTTGTTCTACCGAAGGTGCGATATGGTCCTAGGCCTAGGCATTGGTGATGAGATGTCACCAGATGTGCGATATGCGTTGACGACTAAAAGGCCTATGAAAGCCGTAATAATGTTTCATAGTTGAGCAGTTTCAGGAGCCTAGTTTAGTAATTACATTGTTATTATATTATATAGCTATAATTATGTAAATATAATTTGGATAGGTTTGAATTAACTAGTACAGTATCACAAATTTCAAAGTACCTACTTACGTCAATATATCAAAGTTTATCAGCTAAATACCGACCTAAAAATCGTAGGCAAAGCTAATATATAAATTGTTATTGTATTGATTAATTGCAGAAGTTAGGTAAATCGTTTCCATCAATCACACATTTTCGGTAATGTCCCGTATTAATAACAGGATATCAGGTGACATCTCAAACGTTATTAAAAATGTAGCTTATCAGAATTTTAATTCAAACTGTTTTCTAAAAGCAAATTCCATTTTCATAAATTCGAATTTGAAAATAACGTCACCAAAAATAAGTGTTCCCAAATATGGCAATAAATTGTATTTAATTAGATTCTAGATAGTGCTAATACCTAAAAAAAATTCTAGAATAGATCCTGAACGAAAATTTAGAGACATTACTGTTTTCTTTATCAAGACCGGTATTTCTTCTTGCCATGAAAACCCAAAAAAAAAAAAAAAAAGACCGGTATCGTAAAAGGCTTTTGATGTTATTTCCTTTATATAATGATAGTAATAAATTCATCTAAAAATAGTAAATTGAATTCAAAAATGTAATATTATTAGCCAAATCCATATTCATATTTTAAATGTGAAAGTGTACCATATTATGATACTTTTTCAGGCGTGGGAAACCGACAAAGTACATATAATAAAAATCTATACTTAAGGTAATTATAGATAATAATATCAAATATTTATGTTTGAAAGCAGATGAATGAGCAATGAATATTATTGGAGATAATAATTATTATAATAGATACATAATTCCTAGTTGAGATTAGATAATGTGCAGCAATCATAATCTGCACACATATAAACACATGTTTTTATTAAAATATTGTAAAATAAATATGAAATATATTTAATACCTAATTATAGGTATTATATTGTTTTCAAAACATCATTCATACTGGTTTAGAAAAAACATAAAAAAAAAACCAATAAAATTGTGAATTAATCTATCGATTCACAACTTCCTTGTCATATACTACAAAAATAGACATAACGGCTATAAACTTTCATCAGTAAAGATAATTTATTTATTGTCAATCAATCAATAGAGTCCATACAAATTCGCCCGTTGAGTCCTCTATGCAATATTCGGTCCTCAAATTGTAACATTTCAATGGAATAAGATTACTTATAAGAAGCTCTTGACCACAATCTCGCCTGATGTAATTACTCGCACGCGCTTCCCTAGTTGGTACCCGTTAACTATTGAAAACTTTCATCGGTACAGATAAAAAATATGTTCCATCTTTTAGCACCTTGACGTTGAGGGCAAGCCGTTGTGCCGAGCTGGCAAGCGTCCAAGAAGCAACAGGCGTTTTACTAGGACATTGTAATGAATACGACTAATGTCTTTTCAAAGTAGCCTACATTTTTGTACTGAAAAACACTTATTCATTCAGTTTGTTAGAATGGTTGTTAGCGGGAAGTATTTTAGGATATTGGAACTAGTGAATTATTATGTAGATAATTATATTACTCTTAAATGGAATAATTTTTAATAATTTCAGGAACTAGTGAAACGTAATGCTATTATTTTATATCTTATATTTTATAAGTTTTTTTCAGTAGATATTTTGGAGTATAAATAACTATTAATACCTACGCTTTTTTATATCTAGTTGTTTTCAGTTCTAAACGCTCATAATTAAGGCTAATACTTCATATAGGTATTAGGTACTATTAATAATTTATGAATGAAGAAAATATTGAAATGCAATTTAAAACCTACTGTCATGCCTGTAATTGTTTTTGAATAACAAGATATATAACGTCTGAAAACTGAAAAGTAGAATTATTTTATTAAATGAAACATGTAATTGTTAACTAATCAAACTAAACAATAAATAAGTAATGTAAGTAATTGTGTTTTCGTTGATAATATGCTTATTATAGTTATTATACTTATTTATGAGAAAAAGTTATCTAAGCATTACTTAGTTATTTACTTAATGCACACTGAGAAAAATTTTCTTTAGCAAAGTACCAATTTAGCTCGGTTAAAAATTATTCTGCTGCATTCAATTAAGACATATTTAAAATATGCATTAAAGCTTTGCTAGTATTATACAAGCAAGTATTGCTAAATATTCTTGGCTATTATTAAAAAAGTACTTATTTATTTCAAAATTACCGACTCGGTCAATATTACCTTTACCGAATTAGGTTCAAAATAGACAAGCTTACGTTATTATTTAATGATAAGCAAGTTATTTAATTTTAGACTTAACCATAGTTGGCTACTATTTACACAGAGTTCGGTTAAAAATAAACAAGCTTACATAATGATTGAATGACAAGTAAATCATTTAAATTTAGACATAATATTATTTGGCTAAAATTAAATAACTTTCTATGATGCATATAACCGTGTTTCTTACTTAAAAACAAACAAGTAACTTATCTATTGGGAGATAAGCACAGCTCGGCAATTAACAATGGAGCGAATACTATTTTTGACCGAGTAACTTGATAAAAATGAAACAAGGAATTGGCTGCGTAGCCCGCAGAGTCAGCCATTTCTATCAAATCATAGTCGAGTGACGAACGTGTCTGTTGAAGCGCCGCCTCAGCACCTACAAGGCAGATTCAAATTTACATTAAAAACTTTTCATCATCATTTTAATTCAAACTATTATAGAAGAGCAAGATGCAGAAGACAAACTATTAGGGCTCAAAAACAGCCATGGACAGCCGTAGAACTAAGGTGGCAAGACTCTACAGAGACGAAGCTAATTGCTGCAAAATAGTTAACTATAGCTCCAATACCTCAATACAATGAATATGCGGCTCTTAAAAAACCCAAAGGATATCTTCTGGTGAGTTCAATTTTTTTGAATTTTTTGTCTGCTTTAGTTTAATTACTTTTGTATAATATTTACTTAGGTTTTTTTTTTATTTTTTACAGCTAGAAAAAGATTGTGAAAACCAAAGGACAATATATCACTGAAAGCTTCCCCACAATCAAGCCAAAAATATTTGAATTAGTAAGTTACTTCTGATCAAGCCAGATATTGTCATATACTTATTACTTTATTAAATACCTATTACTTTAGTAAATTACATTAGGTAGGATATAGTTCCCATATAATATGTAAAGAGCTTATTGTACTTTAATTTTTTTTTTTGGTGCAAAAAATGTTTAAGTTTTAGCATTTATGATCATTTTCCCGACGACGAATGTGAATTATGTTTCAATGAGAATAAATTCAAATGTTTAAAATAACGGTTTTACTTGTTGGGTTGTAATAAAATTATTAGATCAAAAAGATTACTTATTCTCCTAACTTATTCTATAGTTTTTGCCTAAACTTTTGACTTATCAAATACATATAAGTACAATATTTAGATGTAGTAACTTGCTTACATTACCATAATGGTTGTTTGTTTCTATGTAAACAAACCTAAACCACTTTCATTATAGAACAAACTCCAACATCGCGAAATAAAATCAGCTGTTCCGTAGATTATGGCAGAGTAGATAATTCCACTTTTGTATATGAAACAGCTGATATTTCTTTTACGATGTTGGATTTGGCTTTGGATTAGGTATAGACCTAATTAAAGTTGTTCAGGTTCGTAGTGTGAGTCATTCCTTAAAAGTTTACTCATGATTTATATTTAACCCTGTTATTGTGAAAATTAAAACACAAAATAGTTATTGTTTCTTGACATTGTGAATTGTGTACTATTTTTAAAAGTAGTAGTATCTAAGTGTAAGTAGTATGTTACTTGAAATGATTGTATCGTGTACTGAATAAAGCTAATTTCATTAATGTGCATAATTTTCTTTCAGTTTCTTATAAGTTTTTGGTGTGTCGGTAAAATGAGTGTTATTTTCCTACATGAACGTTTCATTGGCTTTTTTTCCGACATGCCAAAATTTTGCCCCCTGCACTAATGACAAATGACAACATATCGAACTAGGTAAATATTTTCAGTATGAGCTGACTTCACATTGCATACAGGGTGTAACAGAAAGGGGTCACACATCTAAGCAGGGCGTGATGTACCTACTGATGAAACTGAACAATTTTCCCAAAGAACATTATGTCAAAAGATGAAAATAATGGAGAGGTTTAATTTTTTTTTCATCTTTCGACCCATTTTCCTTGGGAAACGTTGTTCAGTTTCATCAGTGCATCACGCCCTGTTCGGATGTGTATATCCCCTTTCTGTTACACCTTGTATAGGTTTTACAAACATTCACAGGTCAGCTTATACTGAAAATATATAGCTTAATATGTGTCGTTTGAATTAGTACTTGCAACAAAGTATTTTAGCTATGGTTACCTAATAAACCCGCCTAAGAATACAAAGTAACTTGGCTAAATATACCAATCTTAATTGACTAGAAAGAACAGAGTATATTTAGTTATAGTTAACCAATGAACACGATTGACAGTACCCAGTAACTTGGCTACGTATACAAATTTTCAATTGAGTAGAAGTAACAAAGTAGATTGGCTGTCCCTACCCAATAAATATGATTAACATTATCGTGTTACTTAGCTAGTTTTACGCAACAACTTTGCTAAAAACAACAGAGCACGTTGGGTATTGTTAACAGAGTAACGCGATTCACTAGTAAGTAGGTAAGTTATATTTACTGAGTGAATAGGTTAAAAGCAACAAACCTTTAATACGTATTTTTTGACCAGCTTAGTGGGTTTATATTACCAACATACGTTAACAAAGTTGACTTGTATAATTTTAGCAACAAACTTTGCAGGCTCCCTCCGAAGCATCGGTTGTAAATAGCAGCAACTTGTTTATTTATAGCCGTCACGTTTTTTCAGTGCAGCATTCACAAAAGAAAAATATTTTATATTTTATTAGAGAAGTATTGTTCATTAAAGTCTTATTAAGCACAAACTTTTACACTATTTAGTATATCTTTATGCAAACCTCGAACTTATTTGCGAAAATATTAAGAAGAGGTAATTAGTTCTACTCATTATTATATTATATACGGTGTATAATATAAATACGATATAAAATTAATTTGATCAAGGTTAGACTACGTGAAAATAAGTAGGTATTTACGTCAAAGATGCTCTTACGATTTGCGAAATACAGTTGTAAAATAATCTTTCGATACATTTTACAAGTATGTAATATACTCTTATACTTTCAGGCCTAAATATCCACCTGCTATTCATTTTTGGCCCAAATACTTACCTGGCGGACATCAAAGAATTTAACTGCCATTCATTTTAGGCTCAAATACTTACCCGGCGGACATCACCAGTATTTTAAAGAAGAAAATATTGTGTTGCTTAAAAGAACAATCTTCTTCACAAGCATATTGTTTAGTCCAAGGAGATAATATTCAGAATATTAGCGTGGAAAAGTGTCCAGTATTTATCTGTGAATCTTGTTGGCGAGGGGCCAGCTGTAGCAGTACTTGAGAAAAACATTTGAACATGTACTGAAATCGTGTACAGATGAGGCTAGAAATTAATAAGTGACCGGCATTTGAGTACACAGAGGATTTCTATCTATTTTTATAATAATTGTTTATTAATAGAAGTATCATCAAAATCGGACAAAATAATTAATCTAGCTTATTTCTAGTTTGTCACAAATGTATTTTTAGATAATAGACAGAAAGTTCATAATTAATTAAATCGTAAAATAAATCGTAAAATCTATTAGTGACTATTCTCATAAATCTTTAAAAAAATAAGCGTAATAAACCCGTATTATTACAAATATTTATAAAAGAATGCCAATAACCGGCTTTTTGTCACACGACTTAATAAATGGATATTTAAATTGATATTTAATGTATCTATTTTATTGTTATTATTTTTACACCGATTGTACACGTGAGACGACGACCTCGAATGCAAGTCTAGCCAAATGTCGGCGTGCCGATGGTGTTGAGTTAAACGTGTTTATTGCAAATCGAATATCATTCATAATAATTATTATTATTGTGACAGTAGTTTTTGGTTTATTATTTTAAATAATCATTAATAATTAAGAATCCATAAATGTCAAATAATTAAAAATAATTATATCAATATTAAAAAAATTGCATGAATTTTGTGAACCAAAAAATAAATGTGGATGTGGAATATTGTATTATTTATTTATTCACTGCGAATTATAAAAAGCAATCGTTAAACTTATTAAAATCATAACAAACAAAAAATTAAAACTTTCCTCTCTATAATATTACTTTAGATAATACACATTTAAATAAATGTGCCGTATACAGCCTGCAACCGACAGACCGTGATTTTATTTTATTATTGTTCATCATTATATGACGAAACTGTATTGCATGACGTTCATATTAGATCATTAAAATTACTTATATTTTTATTTTTGAAGAATAGTTTTAAATATTCACGCTTATTATTCATAATTATATTTAGTAACAATGCAAATGGGAAGAACTATTTATATATGTACTAGATTTCTGCCCGCGGCTTCGCCCGCGTTTTTAAAGGAAAACCCGCATAGTTCCCGTTCCCGTGGGATTCCCAGGATAAAAACTATCCCTTGACTACTTGAATCCAAGTTACCCTCCATATGTGTGCTAATTTTCATTGTAATCGGTTCTGTAAAATTTGCGTGAAAGAGTAACAAACACACGCACACATCCTCACAAACTTTCGCATTTATAATATTAGTATCCCACCAAAAACATTTTCATGTAAAATGTTGCCAAGACGAGCCCATATGACTCGCACTGTGAAAAAGTTATCAGATCTCATGTAGAGCCAAGCTTCTAACACTACACGCCCTAACTCTACAAGGCCTAACTTCACAAACTCTACACCTTAGTCAAAATATGTGGCTTGGCCATTTCGCTACATTCACATCGGCGTAAGGTGAAAAATTAATTAATTCACTGTTCATTACTTTTGTGTTATACAATAGTTCTTGTAGTAACGAACGGCCAAGCCACATATTTTGACTAAGGTGTAGAGTTTGTGAAGTTAGGCCTTGTAGAGTTAGGGCGTGTAGTGTTAGAAGCTTGGCTCTACATGAGATCTGATAACTTTTTCACAGTGCGAGTCATATGGGCTCGTCTTGGCAACATTTTACATGAAAATGTTTTTGGTGGGATTTCATTTATTTTTGTAAGTTGTTTGTAACAAAATTTTATATGTCGATTAAATTTTTATTTTTTTTTTAACAAGGAGTACCTATGCATATATTATATATCTAGGGGAACCAAGTTTTAGATTATTAGATTAGACCTCTAGCGTCATCAAAATTTAATTTAAAATTACAGGTCTCATACAAACTCCCATCCCCTAGTTTAAGGGGTTGGGGGATGAAAGTTACAAGTTTTATAATTTTTTTTGTTGTTTGTGTGCTAATACTAGCTTACATACAAAATTTCAGCTTTCTAGGACATTAGGGAAATACCTTAAGAATTTTGATGATCATCAGTGAGTCAGTGACGAAATTAGCGTTTTTTAGATATAAATAAAATCTGAAGTATAAAAGCTAATGTAATTAAAACTTAATATTTTCAATAAGTCCGCTATTGGCAATATATCCCGAAAATTTTGTTGATCTAGCATAATCCAAACCCAAGTTATGAGGGTTCAAAAAAACGTCGAAACGCTTCGAGAAAAGGTAGGTAGTGCCCGTGCGCTTCGCTTGTTCGCTTTGCTCGTCTTGGCGGGGGCACTACCGTGCCCCCAGATAGGAGTAGGATATTAAGGTGCTTCCAAAAGTTTATTAAGACGCTGTTGTTTAAAGTTTTTATACATCTTAAATATAGGTACACGATAATACAAGAATACATACATAAAATACATGATTCCATATATAATACACGTGTAACATTATTTATGTTGTTTTCGGAAATATATTCTAAAAAGCTTTTAAAATAGCTAGTTATGATTTGTCTCAAGTGTTTAACCTTTTACTATTAAATCGGTATTAAAAAATTTATTTGCATTTTGACTAAGCTTATGAGGGCATAATAAAAATGTTTATGCCTTGCCGATGTTGGCGCCTATCTATGTTTTTATTCGTAACCGTACAAAATATTTTGGAAGAGAAATCGTAAATATGACTGCTTAGAAACGTGTTACTTTGAAACTAATTCATGTTTTGAAAATAATTTCGTTTTTTTATAATGTTGATTAATTGCTTGTTAAAGTAAAATTAAATCATATTTTTTTTCTTTGTCACGAAACACAGCATTCTTGTGCGTCAAGGTTTTTTTCTTGTTTTGTACAAATAAATAGCATATTTTATGATAATACGTTTATTATTATTAAACATATATTATTATGAATGGAAATTCAATTTTGATGTGTCTGTCAGTTTCCTTGTTTCGGTTTACAAACGAATTGACTTATTTTAATAGTCGCATACCTAGTGCTCAACTAAATATTGGTGTATATATATATTTTTTTTTTATTTCACGGATATATTATTATAGAGAAGGAACCATACAAATTATTTATGAGCTTAACCCAAGACATTTCATATAACTATTTAATTAATAATAATCCACGACTTAATTTTTTTTTTTCAATAAGCAAGCCGTTATATATTATGTATGTGATTTTATAAGTAGAAATTATATGTACAATAGCATCAAATAACGTATACGGCTTTGCAAATTATAAATTAAATAACTTTGAATACGTAATTAATTAATTAAACCCGACACACACTATACGTTCGTAATGAATGTATTATGCTTTAGGAATATATTACAACTAATAACATATTATAACCTAGGTGACACTTGAGAGAATCCTTGAATCAAACTATGAAGACTGCAATAAAATTCCTGTACCCTACCCTATCCTTTTTCTATTCCTCAAAGTTTTTTTAAGCAAAATCAATTATTTTTGGCAAAATTATCTTAGCAGAAAATCTTTTATTATAAACTAGCTGTGCTCCGTGGTTTTACCTAGTTTACCCGCAGTGGTCTGCTCCTGTTGGTCTTAGCGAGATGATGCCTATAGCCTTCCCCGATAAATGGGCTATTTAACACCGAAAGAATTTTTCAAATCGGACCAGCAGTTTCCGAGATTAGCGCGCTCAAACAAACAGACTCTACAGCTTTATACAGGAGGAGAAAATATGTATTGACTGAGAATGAGAATCATTCACTTAAGTATTAAAAGTCGCATAACTTTTCCAGGATTTCCTATTTTCTTCAGACATATTCAGTCACTCAAAACTCTACATTTCTAAACATGTCTATTTTGTGCGATTTTTTATATCTTAGCTTTCTTTATGTATATTTGCCTTTAGGTGTGTCTACGTAATGTACGATAGTGATAAAATGCTTAAAAAATTGCAAAAGATTGATTCGTAATTTTTCAACAGCTTTTTAGTAGAGCTGAGGAAAGCTCTATAAATTATTATAATTTATATGTTTTAATAAACTAAAACCTTGTAAGAGATCCATTCACTGGTAAGGGATTGTTCTGTCGATATCACGTGTTAAATATTTATCGAATTCGCTGGGCAGATGACGGACAAAGTACAGATACCAAACATGTAGATTTTTTAGTTAGCGTTTTGATATGGATGAAATAATCGTAATAATTTATAATACGTAAATTAGAGCAATGGGCAGTTAGTTTTGTTAAAATAAATGGTTACAATAATTGATATTACTTACCAATGAATTAAAAAACTATAATTAATTATGTAGGTACTAGGTAATCAATTAGTTTCCAATACTGGCAGTAATAAACAGTTTTTTATTAAAATCAAAATAAAGACATTACCAGTAATTCGCGGTGGTAACTACAAAGTGCTATATTTCGAGTAATAACATTGCCATAATTAAATGTAAAATTTATAAATAATTGGTTTAAAACCTTATTTTGGTAAACCCACGCTTCATTGCTTTGCGCGTAGCTTGTGGCTTTCGTAAAAGCATGTTAATGTAATATTATGATATATATTTTATTATTTTTTGTTGATTTTTGTTAATTAAGACTTAAAGAAATACTCATTTGTTAAGTATATAAATAATAATTATAAATAATTAGCTTACCGCCCGCAGCTTCGCCCGCTTTGACCTAATAAATTATATACTAAAGCCTTCCTCTATCTATTAAAAAAAACCGCATCAAAATCCGTTTGTAGTTTGAAATATTTAAGCATAGGTACAAAGGGACATAGGGACAGAGAAAGTGACTTTGTTTTATACTATGTGATTAAAAGCATTTTATCGGTATTGCTTAAACATGAAGTTCGCTTATAACTTTACTTTTGGATCAAAATATAAGGCATATAAGGCCATGAGGATAATGTTTTTATTATCTTGTAGGCACTGGACTGTATCTCAAAAACGTCTTAACAAATTCAAAATTTTTTATCAGCGAGTAATATCGAAGAGTCGAGCAATGATCAGGGCGGGCGGGGAATAAATAAGAATTAAGCTGGTAATCTCTACTTAATATTATAAAGCTAAAGAGTTGTTGTGTTGTTTGAACGCGCTAATCTCAGGAACGGCCCGATTTGAAAAATTATTTCAGTGTTAGATAGCCCATTTATCGAGGAAGGCTATAGGCGGGCGGGCGGGTGAAACGGCGGGGAAAACCTAGTTTATAATAAAATGATAGATTCCATTATGTACATAGCTGAAAATAAAGAACGTAACCCTAATCAGCACAGGTTCAGCAACAAATCCTAATAATTACAAATCTCCTTGACAGGGGTATTTAGATTTTTGAAATTGATTTCACATCACGGCTTTATTTGCGGTTTACTCGAATTGCCTCAGAAGTAATTAAACATCCGATTTCACGCCTACGTCATTTGTTGCTACGAGTATAATATTTTTGTTATTCTCGTTTAAACTTCCCGTAAGCGTATTTAATTAAATACATGTCAAACTTTTGATACCATGTCAAAGCTACGGTAAGAAAGGAAAGATCGGGTGAAACAGGTAATTTTTTAGGAAAATTCTACCATAAAAGAGAAGGTAGGTACGGAAATTTGTATAGACTATAAGGTTCTCTGTAACTGCAAGTTTATTAGATAAGAGTTCTTACAGAGAGAGACTTACTTACTTTTCTGCAGAGGATACATTCAGCCGTAGCGGTCGCCACATGTCGACGGCAGTCGTCGGCTGAAGTAGCCTTTGCCGTTCACAAGCCGTTTGTCTGTTAAAACTCTAAGCTATTAAATCAGTTAGGTACCTACCTAAATTAGTATCAGTTAAATACCCTGCCACTGTTTGTGACCCAGCGTTTTTTTTAATCATTATTTTTCAATCATAATGCTTTATTTATGTTGTGTATTTGGTAGGTATATTATATAATCATTGATTTACAAATCACACTTTCAATCCTAAAGTGCACTAACACTGATTGTTTTCAAAACTATAAATTACGTTTAGACAAGGTGTTAGTTGTGAAGTCATTAAAAATTTCTCGGTAAGCAGTAACCTTTAGCGAAATGCGTTGGCTGCCTGTGACTAAGCTTCTGGCAAGGGGCCAGTTCTTCGACCTACATCCGCGGAACATCTTGACCATTCAATTGGAATATTTTACTGCTTTATATGGGTTCTGTAGTTTATATTAGAATGGTGAATGAATTATTGGATAGATAATCCAGAAGATTATTAAGCATAGATAATATCTACTGACTTTTCTCGTAAGAACAAAAACGAAATACGATTTGTTAACACGTTTTTGAATAGTTTTTTTTTTTTTTGAAAAAGTCTGCTTGTAGTAGCTATATTTGTAAACGAAATCAAAAATGTTTTTTTGTCTATAAATTTAGCGATAATACTGCTAAGATTGTTTCTAGTTCACATAGTAGCAAAGTCATGGAACGATATAATATTATCATAATGTTCATACAAAAAAACCATCAGCTTTATTCAATTTTAAAATATGTTTTCTTTTAAGAGACCTTAATTACTTAATTTGATCTTTATATAATTCATAAATATAAGTTTATAATAATAATTCAGAGGCACAGGAATTTAACAAAAAGCTCTCCGAATGTACAATTACTTTAAAAATAATTGTTGTTACTCACAAATCCTTACCCATTCTATTAAATATTTAGTTCATTCGATTCGTTCCATATCCATTAATTCCACTAATCATTCACTTCCCACCTGTAACGTGACGTACATACAAACTTTGTGGTTTACCGACTTCATAGAAAACTAATTTTCTTTACCAAAATTTGTACATTGTTTTCTGTTGTAATTTATAGCGTAGAGAAGAAATATATTTATCGATGTATTTTGTAAATGTGACTCATTTATTATTATTATAACTATAAATTTTTCTTAACTACTTCTTTTAATCTAATATCTAGATATACATATATATTGATTTAAACCAGGATCAATTAATTATTTAGAAATTCAAATCAATCTAATCTGGTTAGCAACACACATACAGGATGATTCAAAATAACATATTAATAATTCTGAAATAAAAATGAGCACATTTAAACCAAATCGGCAAAAAATCGAAACTTTAAAAAATGCGTATTTGTCAATTATATAAGTATTTATATAATATATTAAACAGTTTTGAACCCCTTTACAAATTCCGCCATTATTATAAAGGTTTCAATTGAACGTTTATACGGCATCCGCTGTGAAAGGCAACAGGAAGGATGCCTGAAGGAAGCTGAGAGTAGACATTATTGCTATTTGCTGGTAAAATACGTAATAATATGAAATAATTTGTATTATTTTTTAGTACTTTATATCATATTTGCTTACCACGCGCGACTTCGCATGCTTTTTAGAAAAAATTACAAATTAAATATTTCCTATTGAATCACTCTATCAAATAAAAAAATCGATACGCAATCCGTTGCGTAGCTTTTTAGAATTAAGCAGCAGATAGCAGCAGCGTTTTAACTTTATTTTAAAGTTTAAACTATGTATCGAAACCAATTTCAACATTTTCAACATTTTCAAAAACTGTTTTAAGAGTCTTAACATATTTAAGTGAATTTATTTTCTTGTCAATGTTATTATTTTTTCATTAATCGCATAACAAGGCTCGTACGATTTAATTATTTTTTAAAAAGCATTTTTTTCATATACCGTTTGAATGCTTGGTAGAACGAATATAATTGCAATGCATGAAATGTCTCTGACGAGGACATCGTCATCAGAAGGCGTGGGCGGACCGTCGTGAGTTACAGACACTGCCGGTACACTCGCGTGGATAATTATTGATTTTTGTTGGAAAATGTACGAACGATGGAATATAATTGCTATATCAATATTTCTTCACATAAAAGTATTCGTAATTGCTAAAAAATATCTACAATATGTATCTAAATTATATATTTTTTAACTTAGTAAAAATTAAGTGTAGTTCAAAATGTAGCGATTATTTTGTCACACTATCATTTACAAATATATATATGTATTATATCAGGATAAAAAATGCGCTTTAAAGGACAAAGATTACTAAAACATCTAATTTATTATAAAAATCTCATCTTTAAAAAAATATGTTAAATTGAAATTAAACATTGTGTAAGCGAGTGTACATGCGCCGGCGCAAGCCATGTACGCTCCCTCCGCCCGCCCGCCTTTGACCGCGTTTGGCGCACGACCGCTCATAGACTATGGAATATATTACACTTGGAAAATACGTTTCTTTTTATATATTGTTTTACTTTCTGTTGCTAAGACCCAAACTAATAGCTGTGTTTTAAAACTTTAAGTTCATACTATTGAAATACCTTCATATTATATTGTGCCAATTTAGGCTTAGAGGCATTTTTTGCTATTATTTATTGCCTTTTTAAAAAAAATTCATTATAAAATTGAGTTTAAAAATTAACAAATAATCTTATTCACCGGTTAACTCAGACCAATTAACACTTCGTTTTTAATCTACCACGAGGACTCCAGTAAATATCTGAATCAGCTCTAGAATATTAACTAGAAAACGAATTTATAATTATTGGAAATCTCTACAAGGATTATCTATACAAAATTTAATATCTGAGAAAAATTGTTAACCACAGCTTTTCAAGGACAAATTGGTACAGAGCCACTTATATAATATAAAAATACAGATTTTTTATTTAAATGCTTAGTTATGAGAATCACGCGCTCATGCATAAATTGGAAAATATTACTTTTTTATTAAACTTTATTGTGCTGGCATACAAACTAATTCTTAAAAACTTATAACTGTACCAGTACACAGGTCTGCCTTATTACTTAAAAGAGATTTCTTCCAGGACTCTATCTTTCGTATCTACATATGTTTTTTTTTTATTAAATAATTAAAATTATTTATTTTGCGCTATCCCATGAACTTCATACATGTCCTTTACTACCAGGTGGCCTGGTTGAGACTGCTGATCAGCAATAAGGCCGCCTGTTGTACAAATGATGCCTTTTTTTTAATTGTAATATTATTTGTCTTATCTTGTTTGTATAATAAAGTATCACTACATAGTATAAAACAAAGTCGCTTTCTCTGCCCTATGTCCCTTTGTATTACTAAATCTTTAAAACTACGCAACGGATTTTGATGCGCTTTTTGTTAATAGATAGAGTGATTCAAGAGGAAGGTTTATATAAGGTAGGTATTAGTATAATTTATAAGGTTTTAGACAAAGTGGGCGAAGCCGCGGGCAGTAAGCTAGTTTAAAATAAAAAATAAGTGAGTATTAAAAAATACACTTTCTACGTATTTCCACGTCTGGCTGCTAACTAACCAGCCACTATTTGTTTTCGTTGCCACCACGTACCGTTTGTTTTCTCTAAACAACTGTAGCGTGGAACGGCTATTAAACGTTTTATTGAAGTTTTGCAATTATTTTTTCTACGGAACCCATAATTTTACTATTAATTAATTGTAACAATGATTTATTTAATACGTTGTGTCGGTCTATTGTTTACGACGTTTCAATATTTTAATAATTAATTAACCTATAGGATAATTATAAAAGTGTTTTATTTTTAGTTGAACAGGCTGTGCTGTGTTGTGATGTGATTTATGGTCTACCAAATTTCATTGATAAGTTTTTTTACGCACCGTATTACGTAGTATCACAACATGGCTTTTTTATATTTCTTATTTTTTGATGTGTATATAGCTACAATTTTCACCACGGTCTCTAATAAATATTGAATATAAATTCTGTTCTGTTGTCTCCTGTTGGTCTTAGCATGATAATATTATATAGCCCATATTACTCGTGGATAATGTAGCTTTCGAATGGTGAAAGAATTTTTAAAATCGGTCCAGTAGTTTATGAGCCTATTCGTTACAATCAAACAAACAAACTGTTCCTCTTTATAATATTAGTGTAGATTCAAAACCAATTCAATATACCTGCAACAATGACTACTTATTACAATGGTAATAAATAAACCGAATGTCTTTATGTCTTTATGACGTCTATCTCATAAGCCAAATGAAGGTGAGGATAAATCACATCATAATACACTCTAAAACATTTGACAAACACAACATTTCAGCGAAACATTGACCAACTGGCACAAAGTAAACAGATTAATAAACGAGTCCGCTTTAACACAAATCGTTAAACATAAACTTCGGTTAACGGAAGTTGGTTAAAGCTATAACTCGCTAACGTTCATATAAAGAATGATTTCTGAACAAAAAACTTCTAAGTTTATGGGCGCGTTTATGATATACATTAGGTATATCTTCTCTAAATACTTTGGAAAAGAAACTAATCAATATTAACAAATTGATATTGAAAGAAACTGAATAATATGCAATTAGTCATTCATTGATGTAAGTCGTCTTATATATAGGTATTTAAATTATTTTATTTCCAATTAGATCTTGCAAATAGATCATTGAATTTCTTAGAATTTAATTAGAAATTATATATTTAAGTCTTAGGAAAAAGTATATGATAATTATGATGATACTTTATGTTGATTTTAATTTCATATTACCGCCCTTCCAAAGTGTAGAGCCTGAAGCTTCGCCTGTAGCTTCGTGATTTCAAGGTTACTTTTCATGTTATATCGATTTTCATCTCAGAGAATATTAAAAATGTATGTGTTATATTTATAATTAGTTAATTACCGGTTTATAAAATGTAGGTACCTATACCTAGTCTTTAATAAAACATGATAAAACTTAATATGCCAGAATACAATGTTAAAACACATTTGTTTTGTAATCCAATAAAAATTTCATTTTTATCCAAACAATTTCTCGAAAACAGGAGAGTGAATCTAAAGAGTACATAATTATGTGTTATCAGATCAGACAGATACAATTTCACAACACACACAATCTTAAATTTGTGAAAAATTACGTCTTAAAACTGAAAACTATTCAACAAATTTCAAATATTACGATCTAAATATAGCACAATATTTCTTAGTATCGTATGACGTGCATCGTAACCCGATATTGCGCGCGCGCTTTCCCTATACGGCGTATGGTTAGCACTGACCAATCAGAGGCGAGAGCACGCCCTGCCGTACTAGCCTACTAGTCTACGTTCCCTTTATGGAGTTGTTTCTAATGTAACACATATATTAATACATATTACATGATACATACATACACAATACTCTAATAATGCATAGATATAAACATAATACATATTTATTGTATGTAATAATGTAGAGCATATAACTAACACACACACAACGAAACCAAAGCTCATAAGTAGGTAAGTTACAAGGAAGAGATACATGAAAGTTAGTTGCTACGTAGTTTCCGTTAAATGTTATCAGTATTAATAGGTATATCTAATCTATTTGTTAAACATTATTAATTATGTTTCTGAAATAGTTCAATAGGTAATATTTTAAGAACAATATAATAGTAGGATTAGTAAGTAAGGGCGTATTCAGAAAAAAAGCTTGAAACTTATAAGCGCTTATCGGCGCTTGTCAGCGCTGGTAACCCGCGCAGGAAAATATATGAACATGCGCCCATAAGCGCTGATCGGCGCCGACAAGTTCCGACAAGCTTCAACAAGCGCTGGTCGGCGCTGAGCGCTGCCATATAAAATTTGTTTTGGTCTGCTTCAACCTGCTTCCTTTGTGTAGAACGAACCAGCATTGACAAGCGCCGATAAGCGCCGATAAGCGCGTATAAGTTTCAAGCTTTCTTTCTGAATACGCCCTAATGAAAAACAATCGCGTTAACCTTTTACTGTGATCAACTTCGTCAGAGCTATCAACAAATTCCAATATATGTAATATAATATGTACCAATCATTTACTCAGCAATATCACAGTATTACAATAAATATTGTAAAACTATGGCAATATTGAAAAAAATGTGTGGGTGTACTAGTGTACGTACACGTAAGAAGTGAAACTTCTTTATGACCTTATTTAAAAAAAAATTCACTATATGCAACTTACCCTCTTTCACTATAAGTCAAATCACGTAGTAGGGATAAGAAAAAGATGGCGCGTAACGGAAAAATGTCACGCGTAACGAAAAAATGTTATACTAAATTTTTTTCCAACCCCGATAAAGAAGTTTCACTTCAAAAATAGAACGTATACTTTAGCATTAGCTCATGTGATGTGATACTGTATTTGTTGACTCTGACTAAATAACAAAAGATCGCTCATTTTATGTTTACCGTACCGCTGACGCAGTTTTTCCGATTGCAGTTCTGGATGAATAAACATTAAAACCCAAGAGAAGGAAAATGCTCCAATAAAATTCTAACAACGGAAACTGACTTATTTTTGATGCTGAATAAAACCTATATTATTAAAATATATTATAAGTACAAAAGTTTGTATGATTATTTTATGAAGTACCTCTAGATACCTACTTTTCCTTCAATGTATTATTTTCTGTATATACCTAATAGGCACATTATCATCATAATATGAAGTATTAAAAAAGTCATATCAAGGCAATATAAAATGGAATACTAAGAAACAACTCAACAATATCTCACCTAATGCTGATTGACATCATATACTCAGCTATAACTACAGGAACTATATAGATACATAATGTAATCATTATCCCTACACACCATGACCTTCACAATACAAATATATTGGATTCCTTCCCACATAGGTCAGTCCTGGTAATGACGATCAATACCTGGTACGTCCTTGCGCCGCTGAATATTTCAAGGCAAAACTTAGTACCCCATCATTTTCGTACGTAGCTGTTTTTGTTTAAACTATATACATTGGTGCTTCTGTACGTGATCAATGATTTTAATTTTCATCTTCACATATAAAAGAGAGAGCTGTACGTTACATAATAATTATATTGAAAAGATTCAATAGCGTTTCTTAGAAAAATAATTGTGTGTTTATATACAAGGTAGAGAATAAAAAGATAAATAAAAATAACGAAATTATGAGAATTTACTCATAATTAGTGGTTAAAATAATTTATTTTAGTCATAAATAAATACATTTTTCTGTATTCGATTTCATCCTAATATTAATAATATTATATTCACATACTTACATAATAATAGTGGAAAATACTTCATCCTTCCATTTACCATTCTATTCAAAATTGCTTTAATTAAAACGTCCATTTGAATAAGAAATCGAGTAAACTCTTCCAAAATTACGACCTTCTGTGTGATAAAGAATTCAAACTTTGACGTACTATTTGAAATAAAAGCCAAATTTATTATGTTATTGATAACCGAAAATAGGTAGAGTCAAGGATATAGGTAATTCGATACTTTGTTTAATTCTTCCTAGATATTTATTATCCATTTAAGTTCCCTGGTAGGAAGGCATTGATATAATATTACTACGTATGGAGGAGACACCACGAACAAAATATTATATTATTCCGAGGATTCATATTTAGTGAGCTACGTCACAATTAATACATTGGCACAAAAGTTACCGTCTCACTTTGCTTGACAAGTTGGAAGCAATTTAGAAGACAATAACTTATCGCCCCAGACAATATTATTCTTTACTCTTTACTACATCATACCGTTAATCACTTAATATCAACATTCAGTTCTATCATAATAGTATTCAGGAATAATTACCTATCTCATACATTTCCTTTCATCTGTTTCAGCAACTTAAAAGTACAACATGCTGACTCGCAAGGCAGTAGCTAAGGACATGGAGAATAAATTAAAAGCTACACTCCATGATTTAAAAGCTTCACAATCTTTATGTGAAAAACTCATACAAGAGCGGGATGAAAGTGAATTAGAGATTCAAGAAATTATAAACAAGAACTCTCTTCTAAAAGCCGAGCTAGCTGAACTACATATGAAATATATTAATAGTGAAGACAAGTGCAAAGCCCTGCAAGACATTGTGGACAGCTACCAGCAGTGCTCTAGTCACCATGAAAAGGCTCTCAGCCGTATTGCGGAGTTGGAATGTAGCTTAATGGAAGTGGAAGAGAACAATCCCAAGCGGCAATGCAACACACCAAGTAGTCTTCATGATGAATTTGTTGAATGTGGACAGTTAAGTGGTTCTGTAAACTTTAAAAAGATCAATTTCTCTTCGCATAACAAGTTAAAAAAATATCTTAGATTAAGTAAGTTCATCAAGCGTACGCAATCAATTGTAAGAAAGAGTTCTTCAAAAAATGTAGTTCAATTAGAGAAAGCCAACAAAAACCTGCATCAGGAATTAGATAAATATCAAAGGGATCTAGATTATTATAAAATCTTGTATGATGTAGAAACAACTGAACTTAAGGAGAAGATAGACTCCTTAAGTCAAATGTTAAATGATGTGAACCAGAAATATTCTTCTGCCCAAATGCAAATTAACGAGCATATACAACAGGCAGATCACCTTATTAAGTTGAGCAATGAGAATATGGATCGTTTTGAGTCTCTGACCAATAAATATGTATGTCAGTGTTCAAACAGTGACAATGAGCAACCGTCGCCCCATAAGTCTGACTACACAGACATACATAGTGGTAAACCCAATACCACAAATTCAACCAGTAATACTAAACACCTTTCAAAGCAGGAATTGATTGTGTTGTCAGATAATATTGGTCAGGGATTTGGCGCTATGCTTAACAATTTAGGGCTTATAGTTACTAATGTTTGTACCCCTAACAGTTCATTTAAATATATAATCAAATCACTGGATCATTTCAGCTTTAATAAGAATAATATTGTAATTATATTATATGGGGACAGTTTAAATATAAATAATAAGGATATTGATGTAGGATTTAAAAAAATGTTAGATATTAGTAGTAGGACTAAATGTAAATTTATGTTGTGTACATTGCCATACCTACCTGGTTTAACACAAGAACAAAATAGATTAATTCATAATATGAATTTAAAATTGTATAACCTAACAAATCATCATCGTGATGCATTTATTTACTTTGACATTAACTTATGTATTAAATCTTTTACTTTGACAAAGAATACAGTGTATCTGCCAACTAGATATAAGCGAGAACTTGCTATGTTAATAGCATATAATATTAACCAGTCTGGTACATGTTCGGTATCAGACCATCAATCTACTACAATTTTATGTAGTAGTTATTATAATATACATCAACCTAGGTTAAGTGTTGACAGTCAATCTAGCCCTAAGCTAGATTTAAACTAGTATATAAGACAACAGCTAAGCAGTCTTTTACCATAGTGCATCAAAATATTCAAGGCTTGGCTAGCAAATTGTTAGAAATAGAATTGTTTCTGAATGATAACAATATTAAAATATTTTGTGTAACAGAACATTGGCTTAAACAATGTCAGTCGTTAGTAAATATTGAAAATTACAAATTAAAGAGTATATACTTTAGGACGCAGGCTATTCACGGAGGTTCTGTTATTTTTGTACATGATAGTGTAAAATGTAAAGAACGAACTGACATTGTTAGTCTTTCTGTAGAACGGACCATTGAACTGTCCTGTGTGGAGCTGGAGCGTTATATTATTGTTTGCGTTTATAGACCCCCTTCTAGTGACTATAATATGTTTGAGAAAGTCATGGAAGAAATATTAAAGCGTCTAAGCAGGAGTAAAAAAAAAGTTATAGTATGTGGTGATTTTAATATTGATTTACTTTTACAAACACAAACGGCTACACGAATTGTTAATTTATTTCAGTCATTTAATCTATATAAACTTTTTAACGAACCCACACGAATTACACCTACTTCTGCAACCTGTATTGATAATATATACTGTGACTGCATCTGTTTAGAGAAAAATATTCTCAATACATTGACTTCGGATCACTGTGGCCAGAAAGTAGTTTTTGAATGGGATTGCATACCTACATTTAAAAGGATTAATGTTAGGCCTATAACTAAAAAAGGCATTAATAAATTTAAGAATAATATTAATAAAAACCTGCCCGTACTAAATGATCAATCCTTTCCTAATAGTCCTTGTGAAATGTTTAAAAATCTTTTTAATTTAGTACATAAGGAATTTGAAAAAATATTTAAAGTTAAATCTTTAAATATTACCAAGGATTTACCATTTAGTAAATGGGCGACAGCTAGTATACATAGGTGCAGGAACATTCTTTATGAATTATATGGTATGAAGCAATATAATAAAGACCCATCTTTTCTTAGTTATGTTAGAAATTACTCAAAAATTTTTAAAAAAGTTTGTTTTACTGCAAAGCGTTTGTATATCAAAGAAAAAATACGCGACTCTGATAATAAAGTTAAAACAGTTTGGTCTATTATTAATGGTGAAATGGGTAAAAGCAAATCAAGTAATACCATAAAACTTGTAAATAATGACAGGGTTATTGACAAAAGTGCTGATGTTGCGCTTGCTTTTGAAGAATTCTTCAGTAGTGTCCCTGCTACTATTACTAATAGTTTAAATTCGTCTTCAGCACTTGCAGAAACCTTTTTGAGAGACCATGTTGCGGGGTGCAGTACATTATTTGAATTACGACACGTAACTGCTAGTGATATTGTTACTGCCTTTAAGACGCTTAATCTAAAAAATACTTGTGATCTTTGGGGAATGTCCGTAAATTTAGTTAATAATATAATAGAAAATATTGCGAAAAATTTAGCTTTCATATTTAATAAGTGTTGTGACTATGGTACATTTCCTAATTTACTAAAGCTTAGTAAAGTTATACCTCTATTTAAGAAGGGCGATCAAGAAGACTGTAACAATTATAGACCTATCTCTATTTTACCAACATTAAGTAAGGTATTCGAGAAGTTAATATTAAACCAATTGAGTAGTCATTTTGCATCTAATAATTTACTGCACACCAAACAGTTTGGTTTCACAAAGGGGCGCTCAACCACAGATGCTGGAGTTGCACTTCTAACACATATTTATAAAGCATGGGAAAACTCAAAAAATGCTCTGGGGATATTTTGTGACCTCTCCAAGGCATTTGACTGCGTTGAACATTGTACTTTGTTACGTAAACTTAATCACTATGGAATTACAGGAAAAGCCCAGAACCTTATAGCGTCATACCTGCATGATAGGATACAGACTGTAGTTGTTAATGGAGAACGTTCTAGCGGTGCGTCAATTAACATTGGTGTTCCACAGGGGTCCATTTTAGGTCCCTTCTTGTTCTTGGTATATATCAATGATCTTCCCTATTATTTGCAGGATAGGTGTGAAATAGTTCTGTTTGCAGATGATACCTCATTAATTTTTAATGTGGATAGGCATGACCCAAATGTTGACGAAGTGAACAGTGCTCTTTCACACATATCTGAATGGTTTACTGCCAATAATTTATTATTAAATGCCAAAAAAACCACTTGTGTTGAATTTTTACTTCCTAATGTAAAAAAGTTGAACAGAGATATTACCTTGAACGGGGAGGTATTGCATCCTACTGAGTCTACTGTATTTCTAGGGTTAACATTGGACGAGAAACTACAGTGGGGAGCCCATGTCAACACCGCTGCAGGTAAGCTCAGTTCAGCTGCATATGCAGTCCGAAAAATAAGGCATCTCACCGATGAAGATACGGCTAGATTGGTTTATTTCAGCTACTTTCATAGCATTATGTCCTATGGAATTCTACTGTGGGGCAAGGCTGCAGATATAGAAACTATATTTATCTTACAGAAAAGAGCCATTCGCTCTATATATAATTTGCGTGCTCGGGACTCACTAAGAGATCATTTTAAGAATACTGGTATCCTTACTGTACCATCACAGTATATATTTAATAATATTTTGCATGTTCACAAAAACGCCGACTTACACACAAGAGTAGGAGATAGACACGATTATGGCACAAGGAACAGGAATAGAATTGAAATGCCGTTTTTCCGATTAGCTAAAGTTAAAAATTCATTTATGGGTCAAGGTATACGCTTATACAATAGAATTCCTCTCAATATTAAAGAGTTTAGTAGTTCTAAATTTAAAACTTATATAAAAGGTGTACTAGTTCAGAGAGCGTACTACAGTATTCAGGAATATATGGACGATAAAGACCCATGGAGGGTTGTCGCGTAAAAGCCACAGGACAGTTCTTTGGCATATTATGATATATTATGTATAAGTTAGATATAAGTTACATATTATGTAATATTGACATGATTTTAAAAGAGCAACTATGGAGTTTCTTGCCGATTCTTCTCCATAGATACTGCTTTCCGAATCGGTGGTAAATGTTAAAATACTTATGTAATGACGATTCGAAAGTGCTACTAAATAGTAGTCTAATTGAATAAATGAATGTTTGAGTTTGAGTTTGAGTTTGAAATCTGTGCGCCATTTTTTTGCTCTAACTAAGTTTTAAAAATTATTATCTAGTTAGGTACTTACCGATGAAAGTTATTCCTTTGCACTTTTCCGTATTATTTGTGCAATATCGTAACACACACGAAGGCATATTTGATGCGATTCACTTTAAAACAAATAAAAAATGAGCGTGCAGTTAAGCCATATGGCGTATGTTGAGCGAAACATAAGTGATGTAGGCGGTGTCGTCTCCATATGTATATCTCAATGTAGGAAGGATAAAATATTTATCCAACTCTCTATGTGCGAGTAAATATGTGACTCTTTATCTCAGTATATTGTTTTTGTTATTCTTAATCAGGAATCAAATATTGGACCTCCCGTTTCAAGTACATACATACCTACATACCAATATTAGTAAGGAACTGGAAAATAGATTGTAGAGCACATATTATTCATTGTAATCAAATTAATTAAATTTTCATTTCATTTCAGCCCGAAATATTAGGACTTATCAAATATAAAAAAAAACTTATGATATAAAAATAAACTTATATCAGGGAGAACGATCTTTGTAAAAAAATTTTGAAAATTTAATTAAAGCTAATACAAGATCGATCAAATAAAAAGAAAAATTAAACACCCGATACATTGCGTTTTTTATAAATTCTGATATCGATATTGTAAAGGGTGTTTTTCCAATTATATGAAATGCTCACCCTTAATATTAAGCATTGTAGTCACTAGTTAGCGTCATAAATGCACGTGAAAGGTTCAAAGCGGTGTGTAATTTTATACCATTATCATATTCTAACAGACAAGAAAAATATGCTAGTTCATTATATAAATGAGAACTGGCCATTACCTTTTGTGAATTTAATAAACGATTAATTCGAATCAGTTATAATTGAAGGCTTGTAATGTTTGCTTTTCAAGCTCGCATTTAATATTTTTTTATTATAGCCAATCTGAAAATGTTTACGATCGTAGTTAAAATTGTCGAGAACTATTTAAGCTATCAATGATTTTAAAAACTTTAACAAATTGAATAGCCGTTTTCAATTGGAAATTTCTGATCAACAATAACTTTTCTAGTACCTACCTATACATTTTTAAAAGCCTACATAATATATACTTTCTTTATAATAACATTTCCATGAGTTCATCTATCTTTTTTTCATACTCTATTGATACATATATAAGGTAACATCTCTGTTCGCTCCAAATGTGAGTATCCTTTGTACACTTATCACGACGAAAGTAACCACCACTTATTATTCTGCCTCTGGTAGTACCTTAAATTTGATTTCATTCATGAGCACTCTACATGTGTGGGCGACTCTAAGTGATGTAGGTTCTTATAAGCCGTCAAGCACAGGTGTTACATTACATAGTTAAGTATTCTATATTACTGGGTAACGTAAAAATAACTGCAGTATTCCAACGTAACTGTAGTTTCTACTGAGTATGGCAGAAGGTGAAGTAATTTCATTGATTCACACTTTCATTTCAATTATAAAATCGATAGGTAAGAAATTTATGAAGTATTTTCAATTATCTTTTACCTTGTTTTTCTACAGTGTGTATACGACGAGAGTGTACTTTAGAGGAAGTTGAAGCTTACAGGAAGAGTCTCTCTAACAAGGATAAAAGTGGTTATGGCTATTGCTGATTAATGCCGTATGTCATTTAAAGTGATTGTTGCACTTGGATTGCGCTTAGTAAGAAATAATAGAGCAGAAAGTAGCATTTAGCGAGTTTATTCAAATTCAAATATATTAATAGTTTAGAATTTATTTTAATATTCTATCCCTTCTACAGAAATCTATAATAAGAAGATGGACAGTTCAGGACTCTACATCTGAAGCGGTCAAACGATCGAAGGTGGTCTACCAAACTCGACCGTATCAATCAAAGCACGCATTAAGATAAATTACAGTACATTTCAAACACTTGAGCGTCTGTTCACATTTCAATAGTTATGAGAGCTTAAGAGGGGAAGGTGTGCGCCGGCGCCACCACCGGCGCTTTGTCGGCTCGAGTTAAGGAGAAAAGTAATACCTATAAAGTGTTATCGCGTGTATCTTGTATTGAGTTCTGGGCAGGATTATTGATAAAAAGATAGAGAGTACTTATAATACTTTAGACCAGCGTGCTTAGTGACCGATAGCATTGGATTTAAACCTTAAATGCTACCCAAATTTTATGGAGTTCCTGGTCAATATTAGTTTATATAAAAAATATTGAGATGCTAGTAGGAACTTATAACACTTTAAGATAAGCGAGTTGTATACATTTTTAAATAATATAAAAAAATCGATCATGATTAGGAATTCGAATTCGCGTCTTTCCACAAATTCGGGTCGGACGCCTGACCAATTCGGCCACTCGTGATCCCGCCAGAGCAATCGAATTGATTCTATTCTTTCAGTTTTGTGCCTAAGGGACACACGCATAATCAAGTCCAGATAACAATAGCATTGGTTTGAAACCCAATAAGCAACCTACTAGCCAAAACCATTGCTTTTACATCTGTGATATTTCAGTAGCGTTAAATAATAACGAGAAGAAAACCTTGATAACATATTCTGTATCATTAATTTATAAGTCTACTTCTCCCCGCAGGGACACAGGCCACCTGTAAAGGATTAGGCTATAATCCATCATGCTGGCAAAGTAAGGGTTCGTAGACGTCACATGTCTAAAAACTTTT
Organism: Colias croceus; assembly: GCF_905220415.1. NCBI lineage: Eukaryota > Metazoa > Arthropoda > Insecta > Lepidoptera > Pieridae > Colias > Colias croceus. The sequence continues at coordinate 11,323,409 of NC_059537.1, forward strand.
TGTTTGTGTCATATACCACGCTTGTGACGCAGTTTTTCTTCGTCATTTGCACATATAGGCAAAGTGCGTTAAAAAAATCGTATATTTTGTATAACTTATTTAGAATTTTATACTTTAAAAAATTGTGTCACATTTTTTATTAAATGTTTGTTACAGTTAAAACCCGTTTTAGTCACAACGCGTTTTAACTGAAGATTGCCAATAAATATATAAAGCTGGCCTAGCGCTCCCGAGCTGAGTAAATCCTTATTTTTCTTAATCCATGCGAACTAAAATATCAAAAATTTGGGTTCAAAAATAAATTATAATTGGGTAATTAGTCCATGATCAGTTTAATAAAGAACAATTTGCGGAATAAACTCTACCCAAAATTATTCATCTTACAACATTTTAGTGATTAAATACGTCTGAAACTGAGCATTATTATAAAGTTCTTTAACTAAAAGTTGCTTCTTGTGAAATTAAATCGGATAATATTTGTTTAATTATCAAAATATTAATCATGAAACATTTGCTTGAGTTCAGAGTTTAAATAAACATTTTAATGTTCTGAATTTCAATTAAATGTTATTTTATTAAAACTTTTGGACCTCATATTACTTATAAATTTTGATGTGCCTTATATAAAAATCATATTGGTTATTTTAACTTTAAAAAATACAAACTTGTATAAGTACTTATTAAAAGGAAAAAGCACCCTTTACGCACATAGTTTTTTAGTTCTACATAAATAACTTTGAAACGTACTATACGAATACCGAAAGTATACCTAATACAGATATTTTTTTAGAAAAATCCATATGTTGCCCATGTTGATCCTAAAAATCAGACACAAAAAGATATCTCCAATGATTTTAATACGACTACACCGCAGAGCGTGTAGCATACCTTTTCCCCACAGTCGGGTAACATACACCCTACGCAACCTTCAGTAGTATAGCCTATTAATATAGAGGTTCCACAGGCTGTGAGGCGTGACGTGCAAGCCGTGAATACGTTACATGGGTCAACGCGCCGCTCTTGTTCAACGCGCGTGTGATATAGCCTTTATCATTTAACGTAAACTGGAACGCGTTTTTTATTGTTTTCAAAGGCTTGGGTCAAGCTGCGACGTGTATGGTTGGAATTAAGCCGCCTTTCGTAGAGCTAGACTTGATCTGTAGCAGAAGTAAGATACCGTTCTGCTTTTAGTATATAATATTTATAAGCGTGTAGTATGTGTGGATTTATGAAGTGACTATTTTCTAGCATTATTACAGTGATGAATGATTGTTTGAATAAAAGAAATAGTGATAAAATTTTAGCTCCAATATGCTAATGTAAACAGATCATAACCAAAGCATTCTATATGCATGTTGAGTACAGATGTACTTCATATTCTCAAACAATATGAAACAATCAAAGATTACTAGAGGGTGATCACGAACGAGATTGATTCCATCTTACGATGGATGTCTGTCTGATACAGTAGGTAGTCTTTAACTTATATGTTCCCTTCTAAGATTTTCCTTTTCTATTTCCTATTTCAGCTTTAGGTTCAACAGAAATCAAATTAGAAAAACTTCAGTAAACAACTAACTAGATTAATAGAAATCTGGGAATATTTGGGTACTAAAAGCTTAGGCTTCATAACAGTTATTAACAAGATTAAACAAGGGAGAACTTTATCGAAGATTCAATACGGATTTCACAGAATTTTGAACCTATTTATCAGTAAACAGGATATCGCAATAATGAAGTTCTGAAGTTTTTGAGAGGTTATTAGTGAAATACGATTAAAGTTCAAGGGTATGTTTGTTTGTGTATTATAGATGATTAAATAAATCTATTGAGGCACAAAATCCACTTATGTATTGAGAGCATTATTGTAAAAAATGTTGTGTATTTTTATACGAAAATTATATAATATGTACGTAATATTGTTGGAATACGAGCAGTGCAGGTGACTTAGTATTTTAATCGAAAATGACTCTACGACGAGCATGCAAGAAATAAATATTTTTAACAGTTAATCTGCACATTATCCACATCACCACCGGTCAAAACGGTGAAAAAAAACGTCAACGTCAACGTCACACACGTTGTGGAATATGGCTAAGAAAATAGTAATTTCAGTTATCTTAAGTATCTGATATTTGTGTTACCTTTTACTTATATACTTATATATATTTGTGTTACCTTTTACTTATACACTTACTAGCGGTCCGCCCCGGCTTCGCCCGTGGTACGTATTTCGCAATAAAAAGTAGCCTATGTCCTTTCTCGGGTAACAAAATATCTCCATACCAAATTTCATGCAAATTGGTTCAGTGGTTTAGGCATGATTGAGTAACAGACAGACAGAGTTACTTTCGCATTTATAATATTAGTATGGATATATACTTATATATATTTGTGTTACCTTATACTTATATATATATATAGATATCTCCATGGGCACTATGTTGATCAAACGTGCCATATAGTTAGTAATTATTTGATCCGTTTTCACTTGTTGATCCGGTTGGTATTTGTGGATCCATTGCCACACCACCGTCCGTATGTGGATCCGAACGGAGCCACAAGTGTCACCATCAGTAATAATAATAATTACGGGCTTTTTATACAAATCCACCTTTTTTGCGTTTTAGCTCTTGTTGATCCGATTCAAATGAGCCAATCAGAGCCCACCGAGCTCAGCCATTGGTCGCTTGCGGCCTTAGCCATTTGAAGGTTTAAAGACATTTATTCCCGTTATAGAAACGTATGTTGCCGTTCGCCTTCCATAATTTGTTCGGATCTTCGGGAGGGCAAGATAGCTAGCTCGTCTATTAGGATAGTGGCGATTTGATGTTGAGAATATAATATTTGTATTTATGTTTTTATGTAGCGCTTTGCGGATGAACATACACGTATTATAAAAGTATAATTGTTTTAAATTCATTATTTTAGTGTCGTCGTAGATTTTTTTTAGTTAAAAAAGGATAGTAAAAGATAGTTTTAATGATTTTATTTTGTAAAATTTGGAGTGGCGCTAATTTATTTTTGTAAGCACTCCCCTATAATTCTATTAAATACATTAGGTGCGGCTTTACTAACGTGTTGTAGATGGTGTGGCGTAATTTATGAGGAATGCAAGAAGTAATATTACGCAGAGATCTAAGAAGTGTTGATAATTTATTTTTTAGGTGGTCGATGTGATGATTCCATTTTAGAGAGCTGTCGATTCGCAAACCTAGTAGATCGGGAGCCATTGACACAAAATTTCGAGTCATTTGTAACAGGATGGCGGTTCTACAGGGGTCTTAGTACGCAATGACAGAAAGAAAAATGATGGTGTGAACGCTGGTACCGGCGGCTTAGTCGCGTGGGCGTTAGTCAAACTCGTCGGAAAAATAGCGAAAGTCAAACGATTTGTAACACAAAAATTTTAGAATTTACCGATAGCCCATAAAAAAGATGTAGACGGTAGTGTCATGCCATACTTTTCCGGTGTGACATAAAGCCCGCCATACCGACGCGAATGCGTTGATTTAAAAAAAAACAATTCAACCATTGTATTGTGCAATTCAAATCGTATACTTTTATTTTCTTAATCATTTACTTTGTATCCTTTATCATTAGTCACTAAAATTTATTTTGTTAACTTGCCAAATATAATGTAACATGGAATTTGCAAGGGAAGGCACTGCCTTCTGAGATATAGGAATTACCTAGTTCAGAAGGCAGAGCAATATTGTAATGTTATATTTGAAGTTACTAATAAATTTTATTTTATTTATTATTTTATTGGTACCAGGCTAACTTTTGCACAGGTAACCATCGTCGAATCGAATTTACGAAAATCGCCATGCATCGCCATACTTTTCAGACGATTCTAAATGGTCGCCATACCGCCGAAATGATTTTGTTTAATTGAATGAAATGTTGAAATGAATGTTTAATTGAATGAATTTTGTTTACTATTTGTTCATTTGAGCATACATATTTTTCAAATAATGTACTAATACGGCTCAACTCCGACCGAATATCCTTCATATCATCATTACATCTGCAATCTTGTTCTAGCGGTTGTTTCCGTTTTCTGTACGTAATTTAAGTATCAGTTGGCGTAGAACTCGTAGAAAACGAACTTAGCTTCGATAGATCGGGATGCGATCCACCGGGATACCCACTGCACCACTGCTGGTTAAACGTGTTGGCGATCTGCGTACACTCATATTTACTCCGCAATGGATAATTTGTGTAAGAATATGAGTCGTCATTTGTTTTTGACCTAAATCTAACATTTTAATTATTTTATCAGATTGATATCAGAATCAGGGCAAAGGCGAACGCTACACGTCAATAAATATTATGATAATTATCTTGATATTTACTGATGTATCTTGGGAGGGATCACAGCACACCCTACTTACACCATCAATACGTATCGCGTCAGTACTGAAACGTTCTTTGTATGAGCCAGACGTGATGACGGCAAGATAAATATTGCGATGTAGGTCCTGGGATCAGATCACAAGGAGTTCCAGAAATCCAGCGATATACAGGGTTAGTTCTCAATGACCGGCCAAATTTTCAGAAATGGTTCAGAATCGATAACATTTTAGAACTAATGAAAAAAAAACTTTTTTTTTAATTAGATTTCATTCCTGTCCACCACTAAAAAGCGAACGTGTGGACATTACAAAAGCAACAATTCAGTTCAACAACCTAGATAGGTAGAAGTTAGCACACACATAAATTTGGCAATGCGCGCACGCACACAAGTGCATTGATTCTGGGGGTGTTTACGATTTAGGAAATTTTTAAGACATTTTCAAATGAATGCTATTATTTTTATTTAATTTTATTCGACAATAATGTTTCAAATGCACCTTTGGTTTAATATCTAGATCTTAATTTTAAGTTTTGGCTGGTCATTGAAAACTAACCCTGTATTGTGATCCGTCAATACACTACCCTACACGTCAATAAATATCGTAATCCGATAGTAAATATTGACGGATCACAATATGGATCTTACGTGTAGCGTTCGCCAAAGAGTTGCCCTGATTCAAGAGGTAGGTTGTTATTTGTAGGCTGCATACTACTTGAGAATTATCACCGTCACTGTATGACGAAAGGTTCGTCCAAATCTATCTTTTTAGGGTTCCGTATTTTTAGTTTCACAACGTTTTCTATAAGTTTCAATTGAATTACGGTCGACTTCTTCAACTTCCATAAAACTCAGGAGATTTTTTGCTAGCCCTAATTTCATATCCCCATGTCAATGTCATGCAAGTGCATATAAATGGAACAGATCAACATACGACTTATGATTTGGTATATAAAACGGAGTCAAGAAGTGTTTGAGCATTTCAAAATTTGAACCGTTACGGAGTCGAGTTCGTCTAGTCTAGGCGGATTTAGCAATGTATGGAACATTACCTAACTGTAATATGTTTGTGTACGGAGCCAACAAATACTGTAGTGTTTACGAAAAATTAATCTACGTTACTTAATATACAGTTTCGTTTTGTCGGATCAAATAAAGCTGTAATTTTGATAATATAAATGGATCTGATCAACATACGACTTTGGATTTGGTATATAAAACGGAGCCAACAAGTGTTTATGGGTTTCTGAATTTCGGCCGTTACGGAGTCGATTCAGTTCGAGGTCTTAGCAATAAAAATGTTGAGTATATCAATTTCTCCATGAATACGTTTGGCAACGTCGCCCAAATATTTGCGCCGTTGCCACTCCGGGCAAGATCTATGCAACCGGAGTCGAGTAATAAGGGGGAAAAGGTGGAGTCGGCAATGCACGGCAGTCGGGCTGGATCAACTTAGTGCCCAGGTTGGTATTTATATATATATATATATATATATATATATATGTGTTACCTTTTACCATACCTAAAAGGACAAATGTAGATAGAATTTGTTAAACACGACAGACAAACATTAAAACTCACAAAAAGGGTTCTCATTAGGCTACATAATACTTATTACTTTTTGTAGAGCATTTATCTTATTGTAGGTAGAGCCATCTAGGGATATAAGCGAGCAACCACTAATCAATATTAATATCTGAAATTATTTTTATATAAAAATATAATAAGAAGTAAACAGTGATAATGGTGATAAAAAATACGTAAAAATGTAGGTACCTAATGAAAAACTAAAGTTAAAATGCATGGGAATGCATTTATTAGGTTAGGCCTTAGGGTGTTATCCGTATCATAAACAAATACGAAATGATATTATATACCATTATCACTATAATATATTTAGATAACCTTCCGGAAAAATCTTTATTGTGCTTTAAAATTAATCTACAAAGAGCGGTTAAATAGACAGACAAGGGTTCCGACTTTCTTTTTAAAATGTGTATAAAGTACGGATGACGTAATTCTACAAAATGACCATAAAAAATATGGATCAACCTTGATAATAACTGTATTGAGTCATCATCGTCGAGAATTTTGTAGGTACATACATACATGATAATAACAACATTGACTCACAATTCTTATTTACATTAGCATGAAAATAAAATAAATATCGTTGTTAAACATGGGCCGTAGTAATTACCTATTATTGGGAAATGTAATAAAAAGAGTTCTTTACTTTTTAGATACTATGATGAATTTATTTTTACAATAGAAGGTAATTATAACAATGACGCATTCCCTGATTAATCAATAATAATACAATCGAATAAATATTATATATAAAATACCCATCTCAATGTTCCGTTTGAAAGCATTTTCATTATATTCAAATAAAGAAACCCACTCAGTAAAAAACGAAAAGGGAATTAATATCGTACGAACTTATTGTTCAATATCAGAGTCCAGTCGCATGCAAAAAAACAAGCAGTACAGTTAAATTAAAAAGCATGTTTCACTCGAGCACTCAGTATCAGTGCAGGATTTCATTAAATTACATCTCATTAGATAGCGTTCGCGGTAATTGATTGACTACCTGGGTACGTAGGTAGCGTGGGCCGGTTGCCATGGCGACGCCTACGCGCTACCCCGGGCGTGGAGCCTCAGCATTGACCCGGGCAACCTTGACCTTCCAGCTGACGACGCGTGCGAGCCGCGCTCGCGGTACGTTTGAACGCAAAACGCATCGGCGATGGATATTTTCGACCGCCTAATTCGGGATGCGGATTTGGCGTATTTTTAAGTAGTGTGTAGCGATCTGAGCTAGGGGTAACGATTTTTGATGTGAAATTTCTTTAGGCGTGTTGCGAGTAAAATTTCAAGGTCTCGTCATGGCAATACCGTCACGTCATGAAGTAAGGCGACAATTTTGGTATCTTTGAATCTTGCCAATGAAGTTTCACTTCCGACACGTGCTTGACACGCACGCTTTTTTATTCAATTTGGGGAATGAATTTCTATATTTAATTATATAGGTTACATAATAACAATGTGCAATATTTAGATAGGTATAATTAGGTATATAGGTAACGAGGCTTTGAATAGTCAATCATTTATTGTACTCAAATGCAATATGCGTATCGATTGTATCCAGATGTATTGGTTAAACATATGTTTTTGACAGTGAGGTCGTGTTATGGAAATTTAATTGAACTATCTAATATCTATATAATATTATACTTATTAATATCAGATTTGATTTATTTTACCGAAAAATTATTGGATAATATTCCGCTAGAATCGTATTGTATAATATGTATAAATAGTCGTTAACGAGGTACATACAAAAAGGATCGCTCAGGGATTTTCCTGAATGTTTTTAACGACAAATCGATATTTTATTTTCTTGTACGTTGTCTGTAATGTCCTTCATAACGGCCACCTTCCTGATATTAAGAATTTTGTTTGTTAATTTTCAGTACTAAATGACGAGTAAAAGTAGGTTATAAGAACTTTTGTCTCTTCATAATAATATTTTCTTACATTAAGTGGGATGGGTTTATCCCAAAGAGATATTACGTAAGTAGGGACAACATACAAATCACTAAATAGCTATTTAATATAGAGAACGTTCAAATAATATTGTTATTTCCTACTAATATTATAAATGCGAAAGTTTGTGAGGATGTGTGTGTGTGTTTGTTACTCTTTCACGCAAATACTACTGAACTAATTACAATGAAATTTAGCACACATATAGAGGGTAACTTGGATTAACACATAGGATAGGTTTTATCCCGGAAATCCCACGGGAATGGGAACGGTTTGAAAACGCGGACGAAGCCGTGGGCGGAAATCTAGTCTGTTATAAAGTAAGTTAGAGTTATAAGTATTAACGATAATGTAGGTTTATTGTTTCTTTGAGGCCGTGGGTTATGTCGGATTCCTACCGACCAAAACCCCACTGTGTTCCGTCAAGCCGCATCAGCGACAGGGCCACGGGTATGTGTAGAATTCATCCGTGACCAGATACCTAGGTACTTAGTAACCAAGCATCATGTTACAAACTTATGTGCGCAAACCGTTTCTATTACTCTAATTATTTCTTGGTAAGTATATTTTTCCTGGATTCCTTATCGTTCTTAAAGATTATTGCTATGTTATTTGATTAGATTTATAACATATCCGTACACTTTCATTATCTGTTTATTGTTCAATTGGTACATTGGTTAGTTCGTGAATTGGGAGCTCCTGGTTTCGATATCTAGACGAAACTAAGTAATATATATGACTAGATTTCCGCCTGCGGCTTCGCCCGCGTTTTCAAAGGAAAACCCGTATAGCTCTCTTTCCCGTGGGATTTCCGGGATAAAACCTATCCTATGTGTTTATCCAAGTTACCCTCTATATGTGTGCTAAATTTCATTGTAATCGGTTCAGTAGTTTATGCGTTAAAACCATACTTACATACATACAAACCTTTCCTCTTTACAATATTAGTATAGAAGTATAGATATGTTTGGTGAATCAGATAAAAACCTAGCGAAACGGGCCTGAAATGATCTGCAGTATACAATTTTTCATTGGTTTATTTCACATTTATAAAAACGTTCTATTAGCAGCATATTATCGACTTTCATATTTCCTAACAAATTTAAACAACCACGTAAGCAAACCCTTAGCTTCCCGTCAACCAAGTTTCCAAAAGAAATCCTGCAAAATTAAACTTCGCCACAATTTGTCGCAACTCAAATGTAACTTCGTAACTTCTTTAAATGAGTCGGCTATTTTTGGATTCTGAACTTTATTGTCACTCAGAATTACACAAATACGGGTTTATAGCTAAAAAAGATTTAATTAAATTTGTATAAATACATATAATAAAAATTTAAGGCCTGCGGCTTCCTATTTAAGAAAATTTACATAATAATTACCTATATATTCCGCTATAGTAAAAGTAATCTGTCACTCTCTAGACTTCCAACTATCCCAGACACATTATTATTTATCAAACAAACACACAAACAAACTATCGCATTTATAATATTAGTAAGGATTAAATGGAATAACTATAATATATATATATAATACTTGTTACGGCCAAATGATATTCAACAATAGGTCCTTCAGAGTTTGACGAAAAGCTCCGGAATTCTTTTCATTTCAGTTATATACCTAAAGTTGTATATACTCATTATATAGAATGAAAGACCGTACGACTTACCTAAGAAAGTACAGTATAATAAGATACTTTATAAATGGAATAAATTACGAATTTCTTTATTTTAAACACAGGGAATATTTTGTTCATTAAATGACACGTTTTTGAGAGCTAAAATTACTTCTCGAACTTCTCTTCTCTCTCAACTTTTATTGTCATAATCATTTTTCTAGCTGTTTTGAATTCTAGCCGAAACCATTTGTATTTTAAACTCGATTAATTTATGCTTAGTACATATTACATAAATAATGTTTATTCTCCTTTTATATAACAATAATGTGTATCATCTTTATGCATAACATAATTTTTTATCGTTATCATTACAAAATATATTACATATTCTATGAGCTACACACGTGCGCCGCTTAAACAAAGGAATACATTATAAGTATCTACTAGGTATTTAATACTACCTAGTGAATAAATTGCCGTTTCTTTGAAGCACTGTCATCAACGCTGCTATTGACAGGCAACAATTACTCGTTTCCCTTACTGCAATAATTCCTTTCAACACAGCTATTGATCTCAATTAAAAATTCTTGCGTAGAAGAGTCCACAACTAAATTATTCCAGTCTGTCTATGTGGCTTAATTACACGGTATATACGAGGTGTTGGATATAAGCGAATGGAGATTTTGATAATTTTTTATTATTTGTAAAGAATACACACACACACACACACACACACACACACACACACACTCGCACACGCACACACGCGAACACACACACTCATTCACACATAGTTACACACTTATAAATAAAGGCGTTAATATAGGCGCAGATTTCATTTAGTATATAAATTAATAAATAAAAATAAAATATTGTAAATTTAATCTTAATAAAATCCGTTATGTATAAATAATTTAAAATTATATAATGAGTACGTACCTTTTGTAATATTTAGGAAGGGTTGCAGGCCTACAATACAAGCTGCCTTAGTGTAGGCCTGCAGTTCATATTATCTTTGTTAATCATCTGGTACAATGCATATCTATGTCCTTGTATTTTGAATGTTTAATAATTAATTAAGATAATGATACTATGTATTTAATTTTGTATTTTATGGTGAATAAATGATTATGATTATGATTATGATACTGATATAGATACAGATTATAGAGTGTATACAAATAGGTAAATACCTAACAAATTAAGAAAAATAAACAAATACATATTATGTATAAACTAAACTGACATGCAGACACAACTCCTGTTGCTTTTACACCTAAAAAAGGATAGCTAATATAATATACCGTATATACTTATCGTATCGGATAAGTGTAAAAGGATCAAATCTGGACAATTACCTAAAAGGTTTTTAAATAGAAAAAATAGAAAATACTTATTACTCTAGATATATCTAGATAGATAATAATATAGATATCTCCACGGGCACTATGTTGATCAAACGTGCCATATAGTTAGTAATTATTTGATCCGTTTTCACTTGTTGATCCGGTTGGTATTTGTGGATCCATTGCCACACCACCGTCCGTATGTGGATCCGAACGGAGCCACAAGTGTCACCATCAGTAATAATAATAATTACGTGCTTTTTATACAAATCCACCTTTTTTGCGTTTGAGCTCTTGTTGATCCGATTCAAATGAGCCAATCAGAGCCCACCGAGCTCAGCCATTGGTCGCTTGCGGCCTTAGCCATTTGAAGGTTTAAAGACATTTGTTCCCGTTTATTAGGATAGTGGCGATTTGATGTTGAGATTATAATATTTGTATTTATGTTTTTATGTTGCGGATGAACATACACGTATTATAAAAGTATTTTTTTTTTAATTCATTAGTTTAGTGTCGTCGTAGATTTTATTTGTAGAAGTTAAAAAAGGATAGTTAAAGATAGTTTTAATGATTTTACTTTGTAAAATTTTGAGTGGCGCTAATTTATTTTTGTAAGCACTCCCCCAGACTTCTATTAAATACATGAGCCTAGAATCGAACCTTGTAGTATGCCACATGTAATTGGTAAGGGAATGCTATCGTGGTTATCTATTTTAACTATTTGTGAAATATTTATCGATTTTTTAAATATGATTTCAGCATATCTAGTGCTTTACCATTAATGTTAATGGATGTTAATTTCTTTATTAAAAGTTCGTGAGAAACGGTATCGAAGGCCTTTTGTAGGTCAATAAAAACTCCCAAAACTATATTGTTTGCGTCAATGTTCTGTTTTATTTTAATAGTTAGGTCCATAGTCGCTGACAGAGTGTTACTTTTTGGCTTAAATCCGTATTAATGAGTAAATGAGTCTAAATATTTTTCTAATCTCGTGTGTAAAATCTTCTCCAATATTTTTGACAATACTGGCAAAACCGAAATTGGCCTATAGTTACCAGGTTCAAATTTTGAGCCACTCTTATAGATAGGAGTTACCTTCGCTATTTTTAACGAGTCCGGAAAACGTCTTTGAATTATGGCTTGGTTAAAACAGTCGCTTAAGGTATGATTTAATTTTTCTTTGATGCATTTAATTGCTTTTGTAGCAATACCATCAAGACCTGTACTACAGTTTGAAGTAAGTTTTTAAGCTTATTTATAATTATATATTTTTACTGGCTTCGGTAGGTCTGAACTTATTAGTGAGGTAATTTTTAAAATTTCGTAGTTGTCTTTAGATTTCCTCTCCTCTGAGTTATAAGATGTCAATTCTGGGATACCAGCAAAAATTACATTTTTTTCGCGGCTCTTTCTGTCCCGTAGTTCCTTGATTAAGTTTTAATTTATATGAAGTTGATTTTTAGACGTAAAACCCGATGGGTTGGCTCATGGCTGACTGATTTATTGATTGAAGATTTAATTTCAGTAATTTTATTTTACTCTCACCCTGGTTTATCTGGGATTCTAATTGAGAAATAGTACTCTTCAATATGTTTTGTTCAGTAATTATCATACATGCTGATGACTTAATTTCATTGATTTGATTCGTATTTTGGCGAATTAAATTCAAAGATTGTTCGTTGGACGATTTAATTTCGGTAATTTGTGTTTTTACCTCAGAAATGTTTTCATGAATTTTGTTTACTATTTGTTCATTTGAGCATACATATTTTTCAAGTAATGTACTAATCCCATCAAAAACATCCTGTAAAAAACCCAAGTCTCGCAGCTCAGTCTTTCTACCGTCAAAAGTTGTGAGATCCATGTAATACCAAGTCGGTTAATCTATTTAGTGTCTACTTGAAGGACCTTCTGTCTTAAGTTATTACATAAGTTATTATCATGCCAATATTAAAAATATTTAACGTTTTAAACAAATAGATCGACTTGGACATCGCATGAAAACAAAATGAATATTACAATATTATATTAGATTCTTTAGTCTCTCGCGCCTCACGCGATTGAAACTCTCGTTCCTGTTGGTCGCTGGCCCGTCGCCGTCGTGCTGTGTAGTGTGATACATACTAATAATCAAATCAAGCGATGTCCAAGTCGATCTATTTGTTTAAAACGTTAAATATTTTTAATATTGGCATGATAATAACTTATGTAATAACTTAAGACAGAAGGTCCTTCAAGTAGACACTAAATAGATTAACCGACTTGGTATTACATGGATCTCACAACTTTTGACGGTAGAAAGACTGAGCTGCGAGACTTGGGTTTTTTACAGGATGTTTTTGATGGGATCTCACTTCTTTTTGTAGAGCCTTTCTTTTTGATACCATCTACTTCTAACGAATTTTGTTAAAGGTCTTATGATATTTTCTTATTTTTATATGTAGTCTTCCTCTTTTTCTTTTCCGGTACTACTTCTTGAGCTTCAGCCACAGTTTTTCTCAAAGCCCACTCCCTGTCTCTATGGGCTTTTCTCGGAGGCTTTGATTATAATATATTGTTTTATTAGATTTTCGTACTTCAAGACATGTCCAATCATGTGTTTTTCATTACGTCGACCATTTTACAAGTAATAATGTTGTTCAGTTTCATGGGCTAAACACACCCTTACCCACCCTATACCCCCTCCCTTGCCTCATATGGTAGGTAGGGTTGATGTACCACTAGTTGACCATTTAAGCGGTTTTATCTTTAGCTATATATAAAAAACGGGTTATTTGTTTTACGTTCAATGTTATTTTTGGGACACAGATAATTGAATAGTCACTGCAACTATTGTTCTTAGTATCAATTTGATAACCTTTAAAGGTTTTATGAAAACTACTCTGAAAGTTACTTCTGCTAAAAGTACCAATACCTGACCACTGATCACCAATATCTGACCATCATTGCTCTAAAACTTGACCATTTTCAAAATTGACAAAATGTCCTTCTTCGAACATTAGTTTTATTTAATAAATAAAAAAAGTCTGTATTTAAATTGAAGTTTTTTTTATTAAATGTTATAAATCATTCTTACAATACTGTTATTAATCCTCAATGACTATACCTACGTACCATACAATCTTTTCTTCTTTCTCTTTTTCCTTCGACACCCAGTAGTCTTGCCATTTCTTGGAAGTTGTAGCAAAGAGCAAGCGTTCAGTCTTCTTTTTTAACGGAGAATCAGAAGGCCATATTAAATGTTTGCCAAAAGCTGGGCTTATTTGCTGTTGCATTTTAGTTATTAAATCTACTAATTTGGGCGAAGGAAGTTCAAGGAAATGACTGACTGAAGTTGATGTTGATTCGAGATGCATTGTTGGTATTGGAATAGGACTTAGACGGCTTATATGGTTTGTTAAATTAGGTATAAGCACAAAAAAAGCAAGTCTTTCTTAGCAAAATATAAAAAACCAAGAGCTGACCATACTGGTCAACAATAGGCGAAAAATTGTTTTCGTTGTTCCAAAAGATAACCATGCCGCTAAAAATCATGAAAAACTGTTCATGCCAAAAATGAAGCCGAAAGTCTATAACAGAATGGTTCAATATTATGCCTATAGCAAGACATATAAAGAGTAATCGATTGCATTCAAGATAAATTAAGATTTCCCAATCAACTCCCGATAAAAAACTCTTAGTAAAAAATGTGATTACTTACGGGGCACCTACTTAATTACATCTTCGTGTTGAAAAAATGTCAATATTTCTGATCAATAGCAGCAAGGTTTGTTTATATTTTATAGATGATGTTGCTTTATAGAAAAAACAATAAACTATCATCTGGGGCTGCCGTATTTTCTTAATTGGCGCGTATATTTGAATTTTGGTCATGTATTGGCGCTTGGTCAGCTAGTGGTACATTGACCCTATACCTATCTACACCTATTAAATTTATAACCACCACCAACCACCAACTGCATAAATAACTTTGTAATCCCATATATTTATATATGGGAAAACTGGACCGAAATTACAAAATATTTAAGTTTTCCCATGATTAAGACACTAAACTCTATATGTATTCCAAATATGAAGCTTCTAAGTCTGCTAGAAGTGCCTTGGACTTTTGATGATCGGTGAGTCAGTGAGTGACAAAATTTAGAAACTTTAACAAGTTGTAATTCTTAAACTACTGGTTCAAATTGACTGAAATTTTAAATATTCCGTGTTTATACAATGCCGGATTAGTTACTGAAGATTCAGGTTTCTTGCTTTATCCACAACCGAATTATAGGGGGTCGAAAAAGGCCCGAATTGCTTCGAGAAAAGGATGGTACGGCCGTGCCGCTTTTTTTTTGCTCGACTTGGCGGGGGCACTGCCGTGCCCCCAGATACGGCTCACCTCCGACCGAATATCCTTCATATCATCACTAAATCTGCAATCTTGTTCTAGCGGTTGTTTCCGTTTTCTGTAAGTAATTTGAGTATCAGTTGGCGTAGAACTCGTAGAAAACGAACTTAGCTTCGATAGATCGGGATGCGATCCACCGGCAGTACCCACTGCATGTTGGCGATCTGCGTACACTCATATTTACTCCACAATGGATAATTTGTGCAGGAATATGAGTCGTCATTTGTTTCACCTAAATCTAACATTTTAATTATTTTATCAGATTGATGTCAGAATCAGGGCAAAGGCGAACGCTACACGTCAACAAATATTATGATAATTATCTTGATATTTACTGATGTATCTTGGGAGGGATCACAGCACACCCTACGGCCTACACCATCAATACGTATCGCGTCAGTACTGAAGCGTTCTTTGTACGAGCCAGACGTGATGACGGCAAGATAAATATAGTGATCTAGGTCCTGGGATCAGATCACAAGGATTTCCAGAAATCCAGCGATATATTGTGATCCGTCAATACACTACCCTACACGTCAATAAATATCGTAATCCGATAGTAAATATTGATGGATCACAATATGGATCTTACTTGTAGCGTTCGCCAAAGAGTTGCCCTGATTCAAGAGGTAGGTTGTTATTTGTAGGATGCATACTACTTGAGAATTATCACCGTCACTGTATGACGAAAGGTTCGTCCAAATATCTATCTTTTTAGGGTTCCGTATTTTTAGTTTCACAACGTTTTCTATAAGTTTCAATTGAATTACGGTCGACTTCTTCAACTTCCAAAAAACTCAGGAGATTTTTTGCTAGCCCATTTCATATCCCCATGTCAATGTCATGCAAGTGCATATAAATGGAACAGATCAACATACGACTTATGATTTGGTATATAAAACGGAGTCAAGAAGTGTTTGAGCATTTTAAAATTTGAACCGTTACGGAGTCGAGTTCGTCTAGTCTAGGCGGATTTAGAAATGTATGGAACATTAACTAACTATAATATGTTTGTGTACGGAGCCAACAAGTACTGTAGTGTTTACGAAAAATTAATCTACGTTACTTAATATACAGTTTCGTTCTGTCGGATCCAATAAAGCTGTAATTTTGATAATATAAATGGATCTGATCAACATACGACTTTGGATTTGGTATATAAAACGGAGCCAACAAGTGTTTATGGGTTTCTGAATTTCGGCCGTTACGGAGTCGATTCAGTTCGAGATCTTAGCAATAAAAATGTTGAGTACATCAATTTCTCCATGAATATGTTTGGCAACGTCACCCAAAAATTTGCGCCGTTGCCACTCCGGGCAAGATCTATGCAACCGGAGTCGATATATATATATATATATTAATACCAACTTGGGCACTAAGTTGATCCAGCCCGACTGCCGTGCATTGCCGACTCCACCTTTTCCCCCATATTACTCGACTCCGGTTGTATAGATCTTGCCCGGAGTGGCAACGGCGCAAATTTTTGGGCGATGTTGCCAAACGTATTCGTGGAGAAGTTGATATACTCAACATTTTTATTGCTAAGATCTCGAACTGAATCGACTCCGTAACGGTCGAATTTCAGAAACCCATAAACACTTGTTGGCTCCGTTTTATATACCAAATCCAAAGTCGTATGTTGATCAGATCCATTTATATTATCAAAATTACAGCTTTATTTGATCCGACAAAACGAAACTGTATATTAAGTAACGTAGATAAATTTTTCGTAAACACTACAGTATTTGTTGGCTCCGTACACAAACATATTATAGTTAGTTAATGTTCCATACATTGCTAAATCCGCCTAGACTAGACGAACTCGACTCCGTAACGGTTCAAATTTTGAAATGCTCAAACACTTCTTGACTTCGTTTTATATACCAAATCATAAGTCGTATGTTGATCTGTTCCATTTATATGCACTTGCATGACATTGACATGGGGATATGAAATTAGGGCTAACAAAAAATCTCCTGAGTTTTATGGAAGTTGAAGAAGTTGACCGTAATTCAATTGAAACTTATAGAAAATGTTGTGAAACTAAAAATACGGAATCCTAAAAAGATAGATATTTACGAACCTTTCGTCATACAGCGACGGTGATAATTCTCAAGTAGTATGCATCCTACAAATAACAACCTACCTCTTGAATCATCAGTAAATATCAAGATAATTATCATAATATTTATTGACGTGTAGCGTTCGCCTTTGCCCTGATTCTGATATAAATCTGATAAAATAATTAAAATGTTAGATTTAGGTCAAACAAATGACGACTTATATTCCTGCACAAATTATCCATTGCGGAGTAAATATGAGTGTACGCAGATCGCCAACACGTTTAACCAGCAGTGGTGCAGTGGGTACTGCCGGTGGATCGCATCCCGATCTATCGAAGCTAAGTTCGTTTTCTACGAGTTCTACGCCAATGATACTCAAATTACTTACAGAAAACGGAAACAACCGCTAGAACAAGATTGCAGATTCAAAAATCAAATCAAAATTGTTTATTTGGAACACAACAACGCATTACAAAAACTTTATGCACGATGGCACCCATAAAAGCTTAAATAAGCTGCGGCACAGGTGCCAACGCCCGCCTCCAAACATTAGTAGTTCCACTAATCAAATTTTAACATTCATATCTCCAAAACAGAAACACAAAGTAATTATAAAAGTAAGTAAGACGATTTACTTATACAAAATTAAAAAGACAAAAATGTGCAGGTATGTGTTTGTGAGAGAGTGTGTGAATGTTATGTGTGTGAGTATGCGAGAGTGAGATTATGTGAGTTTGTGAGGTTGAGTGAGAAATGTAGAAGTTTAGATGGTGGTTTTAATAATTAGTTCAGTTTCATCATACGAGAGGGATAGAAGCCAATTTAGGAGTATGGTTTTTAGCTTATAATGACAGAGTGGGTAAATATTGAGGACTTGATTAATTTTATTGTAGATTAACGAACTTATGAAAAGATAGTGGCGACTAGCTATTGCTGTTCTGCGATATTTAATAACGCATACTCTGTCGTTTCTGCGCCTAGTATTTATAAAGTCCAAGTCATACACAGTGTCTGAGTGCTTCCTCAGAACAACTTTGAGAATAAACAATTGTCTTACGGTGGGAACTTGGCAAAGAGCATATAATTCGCTGGTCGGATAGCGGAGAGGTTTGTTAACGAGAACTTTGAGGACAGCCCGTTGGGCTCGTTCCAGTCTTATCATCAAAGATTTGACACAGCCTCCCCAGGATGTTATACAGTAAGAGGTAACAGACTGAATCAATGCATAGTAAACAGTTTTTAGGTAACAGATATCAAGGACTCCTCTGAGGCGTTTAAACACAAATGTTAATTTTCTGATTTTAGAGCATACAGTATCGATCTGCTGCTTCCACGAGAACATTTGATCGATTGTGACGCCCAGATATCTCAAGCTAGTGGCTCTTTCAAGACTTATACAATTGCATTGATCACTAGGGTCGCTCTTGAGACAATCATGTACGGATATGTTAAAACTTGAGGGAGGCAGGGAAGAAAGTTTGGGGGCAAAAGTTATGTATTTACTTTTAACAATATTAAGCGTGAGGAGGTTTTGTCGAAGCCAGTCTTGAACAATCTTTAGAGCATTTTCAGCAACATTACGAACCTCCTCCCAAGTTCGGGCATGGATAATCAAAGCAGTATCATCGGCATAAGAAATTATTTTACAGTTGTTAAGAGACAAATTACACAGATCATTTATGTAAATTAGAAACAGGGTAGGTCCTAAGACGCTGCCCTGTGGTACGCCAAAAGTAACTGGTTCAAGCTCACTAACAATATCATCAATAACTACACACTGCGTACGTTCAGAAAGATAACTACCAAAAATATCCAGAACAGAGCCACGAATACCACAGCGTTCCAATTTAGATATAAGAATAGAGATAGAGACAGTGTCGAATGCTTTAGAGAGGTCTAAAAAAAGAGTAACAGATTTCGTTTGTTCTTCAAAATTATTTATTATGCTATTGGTCAAAGACAACAGAGCATCTTCCGTGGATAGGCCACGTCTAAAACCGAATTGATTTTTTGATAGTAAATTATTGGTGTTAAGAAAAGTAAGGAGCCTATTATTTAAGACTTTTTCGAAGATTTTAGAAATAGCTGAAAGCACAGATATTGGGCGGTAATTAGAGACACCATCTCTATCTCCACTCTTGAAGATCGGGTGGACAACAGCTCTCTTAAATACAGTAGGAAAAATGCCTTTTGAGATGGAAAGGTTAAAAACGTAACAGAGAATAGGAACGAGTATATGCCTCGCCGATTTAAGGACAGACGTGGGTATCCCATCCCAGCCAACAGCACATTTGTCTTTAAGATTGCAAATAATTTTATGGATTTCATCATTGTCGATACTCAGTAGTACCATCGAATTTATAGAAGATTGAGAAGAGTTGTGTGGAAAAGCCTCAGGGGTATTACAATAATTTGAGGAAGCACTCCGAGTACTGTGAATAATTTTATAAGCCATATCTTTACCCACATTAGCAAAATAATTATTGACGGCATTGACAGATGACTTTTTACAGGTGAACCGATTCAGTAAATTACTTGCATAAGACTCCCTTGTTTTAATTCCTGACAGCTCCTTGATAACATTCCACGCGGCCCTTTGATTATTCCTGATCTTCTGAAATTTGGTATGTATTCGTATTCCCGTTTAGTTCTCTTTAAGAGCTTATTACAGAAGGTTCTGTAGCGTTGGAAGATTAATTTGTCCTGATTATCTTCTGGGTTTTTCTTATGTTTACGGTACAGTTTATCTCTATGGCGAATACATTTCAGAAGACCAGGTGTAATCCAAGGCTTTATAATACGTTTTCTAGAGGGGACATGCACAGTACGTCTATGAGAGCTTATTGTGGAGGATAGGATGTTTACTAACTGGGATGCAGACTCTTCTGGATCTGAGGAAACTAGAACAGAGGAAAAATCGGTATTTTCAAGGGCATTTACAACTGAGGGAATGTCAATACGAGAATTTAAAATAGCATTTTCATTCGGTTGTGCAATTTTAGTATGAATAAAACATAGGACGGGGTTATGGTCAGTAAACATCGTATCGAGTACCAACGTAGTGGCTTTGAAAAGTGTGCGAAGCATCACATGATCAAGACAATTGTCTTCACGTGTTGGAAAAAGATGAGCAGGTAGCAATGCATGTGATGCTAACAGATTAAGATAGTCATCGGTTGAAGAATTTGTGTTGTTTGAGATTATATTGATATTGAGATCTCCTATAACCACAACACTCTTGTTTAACTTAATAGAAAGAAGTACGCTTTCTAAGCTAGAAAGGAACGGTTCAAGGTTCTTGAAAGATGGCGATCGATATAACGCGACTACAGCCAGAGAATCAGGAAATTCAAGAATAACACAGTTTGCATCATTGAGCGTAGGTAATGTTACTTTGCATTTTAGTCCAACTCGAACATAAGTGACTACACCCTCGTTTTGGTTAGTAAAGTTGGATTGGTGGAAATCGTAACCTGGAAGATGTGGAATAAATGGAGCTTTACTTAACCAGCACTCTGACAGAACGAGGATATCCAGCTGATATCCAAGTCTATACAAGAGAGTTTGAAGAAGGGTAAAATTGCAGTTTATGCTTCGTATATTGACATGTAAGATTTTAAAGTCTGTAGCAATATTTTTTACGTAAGAAATGCTGTCCTCAGGTTGACAAATGTGGGATTCAGACACAGAAATGTTTTCGATGTCGTCATTAATAGAGTTAAAATCAGTCATGTTTTTGACAGTAAATAACACGGGTATTGAAACCTTGATTGAAACTGAAAATAAATTTTGAATTCATAATGAATGAAAAAGATTTATTGTGTGTGTATTGGCGTATGTGTGGAGTGTGTAATGTGTATGTCATGTAAGTGGTAGGAAAAGATGTCACGTAAACTACAATATCATTTACAGATTTTTTTTTAAAATAACTAAAGTAATACAATAATAATCTGCATAAATTCTTAACAACTAACACTGCGAAAATATCTGCCAATAGTCATATTATGTCTTGTTTCACTTTTGCAATATCCAATTCCGTATGTATTCTAATTAGAGGGCCATTTTCCTTTTTACGAAGAAAGATCTTTCCGTGTGACACCCAACAGAACTTAAAATTATGAGTGTTTGCAAGATCACGTGATAAGAAAAACAATCTTTTCATTTTTGCAGTTAAATTTTCCGAGATGAAAATATTTTTTGTTGGGCCCTTAAGATGCAGGTGTTCGGTAGTGAGTTTAGAATGTCCTTTATTAAAATTTCGGTACAAATTAATAATTTTTTCCTTTAGTAAACAGCTTGTTAGGTCTACAATAATTGTTCTAGAGTTAGGGTCCTTAGATTTAATTCTATAAATATCCTTAACTTCATGAGGCTGCACATCAATTTTTAATACATTTGTTGTTTTTAAAAATGTATCTAAAAGATAATTTTTTGATTCTGAGGAACTGTTTGGAATATTTCTTATTTCAAGGCACGTTGACCTAGATGCGCGCTCGGTAATTTCTAGCTTCTCTTCCAAGGTTTTGATGTATTTGGCATCTTCACCCCGCGCCAATTCCAATTTATTTACTCTAGTTGACAAGGAATCACATTTTTCTGCTAAAAACTCAAACGATGTCCGCATATTCTCAACCGTTTCGCACAATTTTTCGAAGCTTTTATTTTGCTCTTCTTTAAAATGCATAAACATTTGCTTTATTTCGAGCATAAAACTTTCTAGCTTATCTTCATCACATTCAGTATGCTTCCTTTTACGGAAGGTGACATTAGTTTTTTTTAGTTAAACTAGGTTCGGAGGAACAATGGTGTAACGTTTGTTGCATAATCGGAACAGTTAGTACGCTAGTAGAAGCATAAGCTTGATCAACAACATCGGAATGAACAGCCGCAGCGGGGGTGGAGGGGGGTGTGCGCTTGAGGGGCATGTTATTTTGTAGTAAAAGTACGAGGTAATGTTACTAGGCAAGCGCAAGCAGCAACCACTGGGAGATTGTACAGTGCAAGTAAATAAAAAACGATGGAGATCAAGTTAAATTTGTCGCGATCGATAAATTCATACAAAGTTGCTTTCCGTCCAGTATAAGTTGACCTCCGATGATGTTTCTTTCGCACTTTGCGTGTGGATAAAGATGTCTTATTTTTGTATTTCTTGAGTCTGTGTTTAATAAAATCAATTATTCACTCACGTGTATTCTGGTGATTTATGTTATCCTAGTATTTTAAAAAATATTTAATTTGAAATAATTAATTTTTGGAATCAAATTTAATATTCGGATTTAGCACAAAACACGTCTATACTGCACAACGGTGCGGAGGGAAGGGGATAGTATGTTTAGTGATGATATGAAGGATATTCGGTCGGAGTTGAGCCGTATTAGTACATTACCTACTTGAAAAATATGTATGCTCAAATGAACAAAATAGTAAACAAAATTCATGAAAACATTTCTGAGGTAAAAACAAATTCCCGAAATTAAATCGTCCAACGAACAATCCTTGAATTTAATTCGCCAAAATACGAATCAAATCAATGAAATTAAGTCATCAGCATGTATGATAATTACTGAACAAAACATATTGAAGAGTACTATTTCTCAATTAGAATCCCAGATAAACTAGGGTGAGAGTAAAATAAAATCACTGGAATTAAATCTTGATCATAATAAACTTCATATAATTTAAAACTTAATCAAGGAACTACGGGACAGAAAGAGCCGCGAAAAAAATGTAATTTTTACTGGTTTCCCAGAATCGACATCTTATAACTCAAAGGAGAGGAAATCTAAAGACAACTACGAAATTTTAAAAAATTACCTCACTAATAAGTTCAGACCTACCGAAGCCAGTAAAAATATATATGTAATTATAAATAAGCTTAAAAACTTACTTCAAACTGTAGTACAGGTCTTGATGGTATTACTACAAAAGCAATTAAATGCATCAAAGAAAAATTAAATCATACCATATGCGACTGTTTTAACCAAGCCATAATTCAAAGACGTTTTCCGGACTCGTTAAAAATAGCGAAGGTAACTCCTATCTATAAGAGTGGCTCAAAATTTGAACCTGGTGACTATAGGCCAATTTCGGTTTTGCCAGTATTGTCAAAAATATTGGAGAAGATTTTACACACGAGATTAGAAAAATATTTAGACTCATTTAATTTTATTTCAGTGCGTCAATACGGATTTAAGCCAAAAAGTAACACTCTGTCAGCGACTATGGACCTAACTATTTAAATGAAACAGAACATTGACACAAACAATATAGTTTTGGGAGTGTTTATTGACCTACAAAAGGCCTTCGATACCGTTTCTCACGAACTTTTAATAAAGAAATTAACATCCATTAACATTAATGGTAAAGCACTAGATATGCTGAAATCATAATATTTAAAAAATCGATAAATATTTCACAAAAAGTTAAAATAGATAACCACGATAGCATTCCCTTACCAATTACATGTGGCATACATGGTTCGATTCTAGGCCCATTGCTTTTTTTAATTTATATTAATAATTTACAAGATTTAAAGCTAAAGGGTCACCTAACACTTTATGCGGATGACACTTGTCTGTTTTATTTTGTTCCCTCTATACATGACATGATAGCGCAAGCACAAAATGAATTAAATAAATGGTTTCAATGCAATCTCCTAAAAATAAATATATCTAAATTCAAAGCTCATAACAAAATTATTCCGCCATACGCTCCATTTGAAATTAACGGTGTTGTATAAGAACATAAAACCCACGAGAAATAACCTAGATTTGCGAATCGGCAGCTCTCTGAAATGGAATTATCACATCGACCATCTAAAAAATAAATTATCAGCACTTCTTAGATCTCTGCGTAATATTACTTCTTGCATACCCCATAAATTACGCCACACCATCTACAACACGTTAGCAAAGCCGCACCTAATGTATTTAATAGAAGTATCGGGGAGTGCTTACAAAAATAAATTAGCGCCACTCCAAATTTTACAAAATAAAATCATTAAAACTATCTTTATTCTTTAACTATCCTTTTTTAACTTCTACAAATAAAATCTACGACGACACTAAAGTAATGAATTTAAAACAATTATACTTTTATAATACATAAATACAAATATTATAATCTCAACATCAAATCGCCACTATCCTAATAGACGAGCTAGCTATCTTGCCCTCCCGAAGATCCGAACAAATTATGGAAGGCGAACGGCAACATACGTTTCTATAACGGAAATAAATGTCTTTAAACCTTCAAATGGCTAAGGCCGCAAGCGACCAATGGCTGAGCTCGGTGGGCTCTGATTGGCTCATTTGAATCGGATCAACAAGAGCTTAAACGCAAAAAAGGTGGATTTGTATAAAAAGCACGTAATTATTATTATTACTGATGGTGACACTTGTGGCTCCGTTCGGATCCACATACGGACGGTGGTGTGGCAATGGATCCACAAATACCAACCGGATCAACAAGTGAAAACGGATCAAATAATTACTAACTATATGGCACGTTTGATCAACATAGTGCCCATGGAGATATCTATATATATATAATATGTATAATAATTTGTAGATAATAGATCTTACTTAATAAGGGAATTTTTCAATAGAATTTTAACATCTATTTTCGATTAAAAATGGTGGATTAACCCATTCATGATGTGAAGGTAACAAAACTTTAGTCATTATTACAGCCACAGGATATTGGCCGAATTTTAGAATTAAGTACCTACCTACGCATACATTTCAGATACCTAACCTTTTTATTATAATAATTTTGATTTTATCATAATCCGTGCCAACTTTAAACAAGTAAAAGTTTAGAATTATTATAAGTACCTACATACTTTTAATTTTAAAATTATTTATTTTAATTTTAAAATTACTAAACGTTTTTGTACCATATATTTTCACCATCAAGCGATTATTTTAATTGGCGCCATTATAATTATAACGTTTACAAATATTGTATTTAACTTGGACCAAACAGAGTCGTGTGAATTACTTCACTCGGCTACTGTAGTTTTATTAATAATCAGTAAATATGCAACTTCTAGAATTAAATTAGTTAAATTAAGTGGACAACTACATTTACTCTCATTTAGAAATCTAGAATTTCAATATATTTCATTTGACAATTTTAGAGGTACCTAATTAAAAAGCAAATAAGACGGAAAACAACCTTTTGTAACACTTATTATATTAGATATGGTCGCTGATTTTTTTAACTTACCTTTTGTTCATTTCTTTTGTATTTTGGTTCTGTTTGTTAAAAATATACAACCTATATAATAAAACTAAGATATAGGTTTTATAATATATACTTAAAAATTAACATGATTTAAATTACGATTATAGGTAACAGGATAAATGATGATGCCACGATGACGCTCTAGATTCTAGAAGCATGCAGAAAATTAAGCCGCTCTAACAATGCTCCAACAGGTAACTATTGAACATGAATACTATTAGTTATTATATAGTATTACTCGACACTCGATAGACCAATTTGTATTTATAGTGATTCGAATGCAACTAACGAGACCTAAAGCTTCAAAGGGATGTTTTCATTTCATAAATTGGCCAATAATGATGATAAGCCTTCTGCAATCACAATTCATTCAATCATCTCCCGGGTAAACTATCCGTAGTTACTTGTCCTTGAATCAGTCGCTGAACACATGCACATGGGCGTAGCCACGGTGGGGCAGGGTGGGGCGCTTGCCCCACCCAGGCTTTGACCTGGAAAGTACCTAACCAAATCTAAAAATTGAATTATCCAGGTACTAACTTAATAGCTTAATATCCGTAAGAAAATTCACACTCGATTCTCGAAAGTCGACAGTCGACACAGAAAATGAGTTTAATTTGTTTACACATTTGTTGTTTGTTGTTGTTTACAAATTTGTTTATACATTTATAATATGTTTATACATTTATGCGTTCGCAAGCGCGTTCGCCAGCGCGTTCGCCAGCGCGTTCGCAAGCGCGTTCGCAAGCGCGTTCGCAAGTGCGTTCGCAAGCGCGTTCGCCAGCGCGTTCGCAAGCGCGTTCGCAAGCGCGTTCGCAAGCGCGTTCGCAAGCGCGTTCGCAAGCGCGTCCGCAAGCGCGTTCGCAAGCGCGTTCGCAAGCGCGTTCGCAAGCGCGTTCGCAAGCACGTTCGCAAGCGCGTTCGCAAGCGCGTTCGCAAGCGCGTTCGCCAGCGCGTTCGCAAGCGCGTTCGCAAGCGCGTTCGCAAGCGCGTTCGCAAGCGCGTTCGCAAGCGCGTCCGCAAGCGCGTTCGCAAGCGCGTTCGCAAGCGCGTTCGCAAGCGCGTTCGCAAGCGCGTTCGCCAGCGCGTTCGCAAGCGCGTTCGCAAGCGCGTTCGCAAGCGCGTTCGCAAGCGCGTTCGCAAGCGCGTTCGCAAGCGCGTTCGCAAGCGCGTTCGCAAGCACGTTCGCAAATGCGTTCGCAAATGCGTTCGCAAATGCCTTCGCAAATGCCTTCGCAAATGCCTTCGCAAATGCCTTCGCAAATGCCTTCGCAAATGCCTTCGCAAATGCCTTCGCAAATGCCTTCGCAAATGCCTTCGCAAATGCCTTGGCAAATGCCTTGGCAAATGCCTTCGCAAATGCCTTCGCAAATGCCTTCGCAAATGCCTTCGCAAATGCCTTGGCAAATGCCGGCGGCACAGCCGCCGGCCGTGCCACCGGCATTTGAGGTTCGAAGACCTGGATATGACTTTGGGTACATACAGTTGCTAGTTACATATTATTTTTTTATTGTTGCCCCACCTTGAGCCCATGGCTAGCTACGCCCATGCACATGCACTAAGCCGATACACTACCCTTCAACGTTTCATGTCCCCTAATGAGTTGAATTACGCAGCCGTATCAGTTGTGTAAAGTTGCGTCACGCTAAATCGTATTTTCCACAACACTCTCAAGAGTAGGTAATCTTGTAAGCCAATATGCGAATACGGGCGCCAACCGCTTGTTAGGTAGAACGGTTAACAATGAGAATTACACAAGATATTATGTAATTTTCTTCTGGCTACATGTTGCGGGGATCGTTAATCATCTCAATACAGCTATATATTAGCTATATACAAGCGATTTCCCGCAGCTTCGCCCGCGTGGTCACAATAAATTTGCATGTTACAAACTTTAACTCTCTATTTACCCTTGGGGGTAGTATATTATCAAAATAAAATTCTTAGCAGATACGTTCATCATTTAATAATGATCATAGTGGCTATCCGTATGCCAAATTGAAATTTGCTCGATTCAATAGTTTTAGCTGTGCTTGTATCTATACCTTTGCATTTTTAAACAGAGTCTTCACAAATAAAAAATGTGAGTTCCCTAAATATTTATTGATAACTTTGTTGCTTTTCTTTCTAAAATTAATATGCATCGAATGAATGTGTCATAGCGAGTCGCCGGACGATAAATAGATGCTTGTGGCTGAAGAGCCACAGACTATACTAGACTCTTGGTGAACTTTTAATTAATTCCAAGCATTGCTGCAGAAGAAGCTAGCAAATTTTAGTCTTTCATCACAATTTTTAAGACTAACGAGCACCATTTTTTAATTTTCTATAACACGTTTTATACAACGAGTGTTTATGCGATGGCTCATTATTTCTGAACAGAGGAAAATCCACTAATTAGTTGAATAGAGAGAAAAGTATATTTATTATTAATCTACGCCCACATTCTTTGTTTCTAGTAGATAGGGAGGCGAAGAGGGGAATTTTCTGTAATACTCGAGCGTGGCAGTTTAAGATATGAGAGATACCTTAGACCTAATAGAACAACCTTGTTAACTATTTAGCTCTATATGTAGTGACGCGCGCCTAGAATAGACGATCAGATTAGTAAAAAAAAATCGATAGTCTGAAATACTCGAGCGCGTCAGATTAAGATATTGGGGGTTGATTTTAGTGTTTTAAGACTAAATTTAACTAATCTGACCATAAGTCCTTGACACCGCCGAGTTATAGGGTCGCGAACTTGTAAAAAAAAAACGTTAATCCGGCATTCTCGAGCGCGATTGTTTTTATTTTTATTTTGAAGAATATAATCTAAAACTTACTAAAAATACAAAATCTGCCGGTTTCCGCATGACCGGAAGTCTGGAGGAGCCATTTCATCTTCCGAAAAACGCGTTACAGCATATAAGTCGCGAACTTTACTTTTTAAGTTAAAACTTTTTTTACTTGAAGCATCGTAAAAAGTCAAACTCCCGGTTTTTTGTGTATATCTCGAAAACTGAGGGAGTTAAGAAAAATTGATATGAAATAACGATGATTAAAAAAAAGAAACCCACAAACCTTTTTCGGTCAGATTTCTTAATCTGACCGAAAAAGGTTTGTGGGTTTCCCACCTGAAAGCATATTTTCTTAATCTGACAAAAATGTTGGTGAACCCACCAAGCATATTTTCTTAATCCAACAAAAATGTTGGTGGGTTCACCAACATTTTTGTCAGTGAACCCACCAACATTTTTGTCAGATTAAGAAAATATGCTTTCAGGATACCGAGATAAACCTCCCCTATGAAAATCTGACGCGCTCGAGTATTTCAAAAGGACTCTTTTTTTCTGCATTTTCAAAAATTCATCATAACTTATCGTCATGTCGTAATCGTCAGTTTTTTTAAGGGGAGCTTCCTTGGGGCCTACTTAACACCCCTTCCGAAAATCTGACGCGCTCGAGTAAATTTTTTTTTGTGCATTTTTGACGAATTTATATGCCTAGCCCCACCACGCAAACCGGCAGATTAGTATACCGTTGTTATCAGAGGGACTTGGGGCATACGTAGTATGAATATCTGACGCGCTCGAGAATGCCCAAGTAACTGTTTTTTTTTTTACATTTTTGAAAATCCGTACACGCCAAACCCACCGCTAAAATGGTTTTTACCATAGAAGCTTTTCTTTTCGAAATTATTTTCTCTTTCGATTTTGATAAGTCTCGACGACGCCGTTGAATTACGTCATTTAGCTACCTCGCCTCCCTATCTATAGTAATCGAACAGTTTACTAACATTATTTTATTTCTGAACGGAAATACCTAATTATCACAAAATATTGCTTCTAATAAACAAAGGTATAAATAAATAAACATTAGAAGATTCACAGAAAAAGAGCGGACAAAGCCACGTGTTAGTAAGTTGTGAAATAAAAATCAAATTATCTGCAGAACACCCACGTAACGTTAAGCCAATTTAATAGCAATCAGTTCCAACCAATTTGAATATTTGCTACAAACGTAGCAAGTATTCAAATTGGAGAATATTATATTATAATGAATGACATTATTCTTGTGGATTCAGTCAAAAACAGATAATTGGTACCCTGCCTTATTATTGACAAGCATGTCTCCCCAAGTCTCGCTTTGTGATATTGGATATGTTTAAAAATTCCCACGCATATATAATATTTTCTGTTTACATTTTTTCATTCAATATAAATTCGAAAACAGACATTTTCAGATTTTCGGCAACAGAAGGTTTATTCTAGCTATGGAAGAAGATACCAACACGGAAGATAAGTGTTTTAAAAAGTGGCCCAATATAATATTATGTTGATGAGAGATTGAGAGAATTTAGGTACCTTATATATATCTACCTAAATAAAAAAATATTAGGTAGGTAACTAGGTACTGTTGCTCTATATTATTGCACATCTGTGCTTAAATAATTTATAATATGGCTATCATATAATTATATTGTTCCACATAAGCACAGCATATACGTCAATTAACATGAAATCTGTTTTCTACCTGTTGTGCCCCCGCGGTGCGTTGTGGGGGCCGCTCGCGGGGGACTGCATCCGTGCCTAGTGCCCCCCACCCACCCTTAGGGTGCTTTTCTACCAGAGATGTGCTATGCAGCTATGTTACGAAGATGTAATGCTATGTAATTGTGTCACCGTTTCCACCAATGCTACGCTATGTAGTGGTGCGAGTAAGATGTGCTATGAAGATGAGCCGCCCCAATGTAGCTGTGCCATGAAGATGCGCAGCTCGAGCTATGCGATGTACTGAAACCATTTCCACCATGTGTTTTCGCTATATGCATTAATATGATTGGTGGAAAAGCACCCTTAGCCTTGCAATATATTGTGTGCGTATTTAGTTTCAGTGGGATGACGTCTTTTGGTTATGTTTTGATACATTTTGCGAGTTTAGTGCCTTATCACACTAGCAGATTGCGAGCGGTTTCAAAGCGGAGCGGGTGCGCAACGAACACGCCGCGGATGCGCAGCGAACACGCCGCGGACGCGCAACGGTTTCGCTGCGAATAGAAGCGTCAACGTCATTTTGTATACTCTCGCACAAAAGCCAGCCCTTGCCTAACTTCCATTCAATATTTCCATCGTTTCTGTAGCACTCCATTTTTTAACCGTACTGTGGAAATGCACTTACTTAACTAAATATGTAACAACTGAAGTTGTTGTAAAAGGTGCTATAAAATTGAATTACTAGGACTTAAGAATGTAACATACATTCCAAAAGTATGTAACGACTGACCACTTGACCAGTATAATCTCTCCCATAGCAACGTATTTTATAAAGAGATTTTGTGAACCTAATTATGAGCAAAGTGATAGTGAGTTGCTGGTTGCTTGATAAAATTTTCTATTCACTGCTATTTATCTAATAATAAGATAGTCCTGTTTAAGTTAAGGAGCTTTAAAATTTATTTCGCTAGTGAACTTTCATAATGAGCAATTAAGTTATCTGATTGCATTTCGACCAAGATTTAATAGATAAAACAATACCCTAAACATTAATATGTTATGAAACTCGTAAAAAATAATGATCTCATAATTATTATTATACTATAACAAGTTATAAGAAACAACCAGCACGGATTCCATTTTGTTAATGAGTGTACATGACCGCGACGTAAACGTTGCGCATCTGCCACGCGTCCGCAACGAATTCGCTGCGCATCCGCGGCGTGTTCGTTGCGCGCCCGCAACGTATTCGCTGCGTATCCGCTCCGCTTTGAAACCGCTCGCAATCCGCTAGTGTGATATGTCACTAAGTAACTACAAAGATACTATAAATTATGATGTGATTTGGTTATCTAATTAGAATCCCAAGACGTCAATCGCGTGATACGTGGATTGAAAGTAGCCAATATGGTTATCCAGACTTATTATTAGTCTATATCTCTGTAAGAAATTTCATACAGATCCGATCAATGTATGAATGCATTCTAACTTTCGTGTTTTTTAGTAAGATAGAATAACCTACCTACATTTATACATTTATTTATCTATTAGAAACGAAATTACATATGTAGTGACAGATAAGTATTTACTGTTATATGTACTACTAAGTAAAGTAGTAATTACAACATCAATAATATGTATCCAGTAATTGCATATTGTCTTATACACTTCATGGTATCGAGAAAGTCATAGATACTGTATGGGAAGGAAGATGTTGTTTAATGTTCATCTCGAGTTATGAAAGTAATGAAATTTGCTTTAATCTTTCGTCCTGCCTATTCGATTTAGATATTCCTACGATACGACGACACAGAGATGGATAGGGATTTTAACGTCATTTTCTGTTTTGTTTCACAAATAATTAGAATTGAAACTGGGCTTAAAAATCAATAGAATATAATAGAAAGACATTTAATTGAACGAAAATGATTAAAAACCGTTATTATAAAAAACATTTGCGGTGTAATCCCTGAATTAGTGAGCACATCGTGCATAGTGAAACTACTTATACTAACGGATAAGAAAAATAAAATTGAAACTTCAAACTGGCATCAATAACTCTAGTTCTTCCTGAGATTAGATATATTTTAATAGACAATTTCTGATTAACTCACCTTTATAACAATGACTTTGTAATCAGATGTGTACGATTTTGTAATCTTATTGCTTTCTTATTGTCTTACCCTTCTTTCTACCTCTACAAATAAATTGCCAACGTTAAAAGGTATGGTTAATAAGTAAATGATTGACGTGGGGAATAAAAGGGCTGGGAAGAGTAAGGAAAATTATACAGTCTGTTGAAAATAAGTCAGATAAACTATATTTATTCTTTGTATGATTTCACCCAGTATTCCTGAAGAAAATTCCAATCGTCCTTTATTTTTTTTCTCCATACTCAGTAAGGAAAATAAAATAAAAAAATGTGTGTGTGTACTAGTGTACACACGTAAGAAGTGAAACTTCTTTATGACCTTATTTTTCAAAAAATAATTTACTATATGCAACTTTACAGAAATACGTCGAATCACGCGTAGTATAAAAAAAAGATGGCGCGTAACGTAAAAATGTCAAGCGTAACGAAAAAAATGTTACACTACTTTTTTCAAACCCCGATAAAGAAGTTTCAGTTCAAAAATAGAGAGAAATTAAAGTCAGATTGCTTTAAAATATACGTTTTATTTATACATTTCCACATATACATCACATCTACATCAACATGAGGTTCACACTTAGGAATGACAGTTTGGAACTGGACAGTAGGTTTTTACACATTTTCTACATACTAAATACATAATTCCTATGCAATTAATGAGCACAATATTATATACCACGAAGAATAAATTATAACACGATGATTAAAATATTATCTTTAGTCACTAAATTAGTTTGAAAATTGTGCTATCGAAAAAATTAAAGCAAAATTAACAGTACAATAATTATAACATAGAATTAGCAATGGAGGATTTAATATTATATAAATATTAAATTAAATTAAATACACACCATCAATAATGTCTAATCGCTTTTATGCGAGTAAAATTCTTAGTTTTACTATACTGAGAGAAAACGTAATACTTTTCAATACTGAGAATTATATCCATAACAAAAGATACTTAAGCGTGTCCAACACGATTTTATGCACCACTTTTAAAACATAATATACTATTAATTTTTTGCGTACGTTTTTACGACGGATAACAAACAGACTATAATATATGTTCTATATAATTCTGCTTTAAACAGGAAGAATAATTAAAATAATACAAAATAAATCCCGTTTGACATCCGTTGTCTTATTTTTAAGAGGTTATTGCATCATTATGCAAATAGGTACATGACATTCTATCCTTGTCTTTCACATGACAAAACAGAGACACTATTCGTTAGAAGAGCGTTTTTATGTTTCTTTATGTCATAAACGGGACTTTTTTAAAACTTAAGCATAAACAATAATAGATAAATGTTTCATATTATGAGATATTCATTGCGAATGACGGGTAATACAAAAATGATATAACTTAATATAATAATTAATAACAATTCAAATTATTTTATATAATTCCGACATTCGCAACTAATACATTATATTTTGATTCAGATCAAATCAAAGCTTAAATTAATAAAAACAGATCAATAGACTAGATTATTATAATTATTGGAATTCATACGATACGAATATTTTATAATTAAAATTAACTTAACACTGGGGAATATTGCACATCACGTAATTCAGATCTAAGTTACATTTTATCGGAATGTAAAGTAAAACAAACAATCAATTTTCTATAATAATATTATATCTTTATGGAAAAACCATTTTCCGTCTTATTACAAAAACCAAAACTAAACTTGGTTTAAACCCAATCCATGGTTTAACTTTAGTACAGAGGTTTAAACTTGACCTTATCTTATAATACTTTTACACAGGCATTAAATAAGTTTTAAACTCGGTTTTAGCTGTTAGTCTATATTTATGTTTTGTAATAAGACGGATTAGGTCTTATAGCATATTATTTTAAATTTTTATTTATATTATAATAATTTATCGTGTTTATTTCTCAGAAATTATTAACATAAATTATAATAAATGGAAAATTAATTGCCGTTATACGTTCATATTACAAAGATAGCAGTGTGAGCAAATTTAAATTAAATCGAAATTTTCGAATTAAAATAGATTGCGCTAACCGGTCTATCTATTTATAATATGTTTTGATTATTATATTAATCAGGTATAGTTATAAATAAAGCTACTATAATCGCATATTCTGCTGTGTACACATTAGACTCAATTAATGAGCGAGATTTTGATTTTATTATTTTAATACTAGATTTCCGCCCGCGGCTTCGCCCGCGTTTGCAAAGGAAAACCCGCATAGTTCCCGTTCCCGTGGGATTTCCGGGATAAAAACTATCCTATGTGTTAATCCAAGTTACCCTCTATATGTGTGCTAAATTTCATTGTAATCGGTTCAGTAGTTTTTACGTGAAAGAGTAACAAACATCCATACATCCATACATCCGTACAAACTTTCGCCTTTATAATATATATTAGATTAGATTAGATTTGTATATTTTTTACAACATAAATTACATAATTTTTATGCGGTGTTTTAAGTGTTCATAGAATATTTATTTAAATTTGTCTTCTGTAAAATACATAATGATCTTTAATACATTTTTATTAAACATATTTTGAACTTCTCTGAGTATGACATTGACCATCACGAATATAATATAATTATACCAGTATTGGAAAAGTCATGAAGGTATGTAATAATCAGCTATTTATCGGAATAAAGTCAAAGCCATAATATACATCTTTTGGTCCAAAATTAATTGTTAATCTATTTTTTACTACTCATTAGTCTGTTTTCGTCAAGTGTGTACAAAGCATAATATCTACTATTACAATAAAAAAATCCTACTCTGTCATCCAGATACTATCGCTACTCGAAAAAGAGCAACAGTCAAACTTATAATTATAACTACTTATTATTTTCATAATATATCGAAGTCCAGTTAACGTACCGAGTCATTTTTGTACCAGATAATATTTATTTAGTAAAAAAATACATACTTCGTATATATAAATGTAAGATTTTTCGAAGTTCGAGTTCACTTGAAAACTGT